>NW_026647315.1:0-36444 GCF_950295315.1 Erinaceus europaeus | reverse complement strand
GTTGTAGTTATTATTATTGTTGTCATTGTTGGATAGGACCGAGAGAAATGGAGAGACATGGGGGAAGACAGCAGAGAGGGGGAGAGAAAGACACCTGCAAACCTGCTTCACTGCTTGTGAAGAGACTCCCCTGCAGGTGGGGAGCCAGGGTTCGAACTGGGATCCTTAAGCCGGTCCTTGCGCTTTGTGCCACGCGCGCTTATCCCACTGGGCTACAGCCCGACTCCCTATTTTTAATTTTCTAATTTATTTATTAGAGACATCCAGAAATCAAGAGGGAGGAGGGTGATATAGAGGGAGGGGGTGATAGGGAGAGACAGAGAGACACCTGCAGCTCTGATTCACCACTCGTAAAGCTTTTCCCCTGCAGGTGGAGATGGGGGCTTGAACCCAGGTCCTTGTGCATTTGTAATACATGCACTCAACCAGGTGCGCCACCACCTGGCCCCTGTTTTATTTATTTGTTTTTGCCTCCAGGGTTATTGCTGGGGCTCCGTGCCTGCACCACGAATCCAGGGCTCCTGGAGGCCATCCTTTTCCCCCTTTTGTTGCCCTTGTTGTAGCCTTGTTGTGGTTATTATTGTTGATGTCATTTGTTGTTGGATAGGACAGAGAGAAATGGAGAGAGAAGGGGAAGGCAGAGAGGGGGAGAGAAAGACAGACACCTGCAGACTTGCTTCATCACCTGTGAAGTGACTTCCCTGCAGGTGGAGAGCCGGGGGCTAGAACCAGGATCCTTAAGCTTGTCCTTGTGCTTTGCGCCACGTGCGCTTAACCTGCTGTGCTACCGCCTGACCCTCTTTTATTTTTAATGAAAGAGATACAGAGTGAAAGCGACCAGAGCACTGGCTTATGGTGGGGTGGGGGATTGAACCTGGGACCTTTGAGCCTCAGGCATGAGAGTCTCTTTGTATAACCATTATGCTATCTACCCTGGCCCTATTGTTCTCATAAATAAATGAATAAGTAAATCTTTTAAAAAGAAAAAAAATATGGCAAAGCGCAAGGACCGAGGTAAGGATCCTGGTTTGAGCCCCCAGCTCCCCATCTGTAGGGGGGTTGCTTCACAGGTGGTGAAGCAGGTCTGCAGGTGTCTATCTTTCTCTCCCACTCTCTGTCTTCCCCTCCTCTTTCCATTTCTCTCTGTCCTATCCAACAACAACGACATCAATAACAACAGCAATAATAACTACAACAATAAAGCAACAAGGACAACAAAAGGGAATAAGTATTTAAAAATAAGTCTTAAAAAAAAAGAAAATATATGGGTTTGAGCCCCCAGTCCCCACCTGCAGGGGAAAAGCTTTGCAAGTGGTGAAGCAGTGTTGCAGGTGTCTCTTGTCTCTTTCCCCATCTCTACCACCCCCTTCCCTCTCAATTCTGGCTGTCTCTATCCAATAAATAAATAAAGAAGTTAAAAAATAAAGAGGTTAACAGCTAAGTATTTGGGAAGGTGGGGAGTCTTTGGAGGTAGAGTACAATTGTGGAGGCCTAGGCAAAGCAGACCTGCCCCTTTAAGGTAATGCCCCTCCCCTCCCCCTCCCTGTTGGTGACCCTTGCCCGCCAACCTGCCTGCACCCCTCTCAGCTGCTGCAACCAAGAAGGTTGTGTCCCCCTTCCTCTGGGTGTTCCTGCTTACAGGTAATGCCAGCTCGAGACCCCCCAAATCAATCACACTAATCAGACTTAATTCTTGTAATCTTTTTTTTATTTTAGTGAATTTTTTAAATTAATTAATTTTCCCTTTTGCTGCTCTTGTTTTTTTATTGTTGTAGTTATTATTGTTGTTATTGATGTCGTTGTTGTTGGATAGGACAGAGAAATGGAGAGAGGAGGGGAAGACGGGGAGAGAAAGATAGACACCTGCAGACCTGCTTCACCACCTGTGAAGCGACTCCCCTGCAGGTGGGGAACCAGGGGGCTCAAACCAGGATCCTTATGCCGGTCCTTGTGCTTTGTGTCACGTGCGCTTAACCCGCTGCACTTCTGCCTGACTCCCTTCTTGTAACCTTAAGTGGGTTGGACATGTGAGGGAAACCCAGGTACCTTGGCCTTCTCCCCCAGAAGTGCCCCTTTCTTGGTCATGGACTCCCAGAGCTCCAGCTCTTACCTTCTGGGATGAGAAACTGCTAAGATCAGTTTCTCCATGTGTATCTGGGGCTATCACTTAACTGCCTCTTCCCAGATCAGGGGCAGCTGGGTCAGGTTTCCCCAGGGCAGGTGGAGATGAATGAAAGCCTGTGCTGCCACACGCAAGGTGTGTGTATTTGGGTGGGGGGAGGCAGTTAGCAACTGGAGTATATTCTGGGAAAGATTCAATGGTATCAACTGAGTGGATGGGGGTGGTACATTCTAAGGAAGAAAGTGCCAGTTCCAGGCTTTCTTAGCCATGTGGTTTTTCCAGGGGCAGAGGGTGGCCCCTCCCTATAGGGGGCCCAGAGTCTAACCTTTGACCTTACCCCAGAGACCAGTGAACTATTAACTCCTCTCTGATGAGAACCTTCCCACACTGGCCCCACCTCTGGCCCCGCCCAAAGGCAAGTGGGTTGGGGGGGGGGGTTGCTAGTTCCTTCCAGCTTTCTGTCTGACGTGGCCTCATTCTACTTGGCACTAGGAGGCTGAGTCCAGACTCCCCTCCTAACTCAGGGATCTCTTAGAGTCCACAGGGAGACCTGACCAGGACCTGAGGTGAAGAATCTCACACTGCTAGTGGGGGCGAGGCCCCAGGAATTGGGGAAGGAATGGAATGGTGGGGGTTGAAGGACAGGGATGGAAGGTCAGTTCTGGATCTAGTGAAGTGACTGCTTTAAAAACTGGCAAATAGAAGGTTATTGCAGGAAGAGAGAAGGAGGCTAGAGGAGGGGTGGGGGACATATGAGGAATGAGGGGTTTCCCCAGCCCTGACACAGAGCCCCCAGCCTTCCGCCTTTCCTTCCAGGACAGCCATCAGGATGTTCCGTGGAGAATAGAAGCTGGAACCAGAGCCTCTGACCTGTTTGCCCCAATAATGAGGGCCCCAATGAGTCATCTGCTGGCTGGCCTATGGATGGGGGTGGTCTTGGGCTGGGTCGGGGGCTCAGCTCCTGACCTGGGCCCTGCTGAGCAGGAGCAGAATCATTACCTGACCCAGCTGTTTGACCTGTATGGGGAGAATGGGACGCTGACAGCAGGCGGCTTAGCACGGCTTCTTCATAGCCTGGGGCTTGGCCGAGTTCAGGGCCTTCGCCTGGGACACCAGGGACCTCCAGCTGGTCGGGCTGTACCCCCAGTTGAAGACAACTCCACACACAGGTATTAACCTCTTTCCCCCTTCCAAAATGCTTCCTTCCTGGATTTCCATCTTTAGATCAATCTCTCCTGTTGGCCTAGCTCTGGTTTCTGAAAATTAAATGCCTGGCATTATAACATTTTTAGAAACTAGCCCCCCTTGTATTATTTATTGACTAGAGACAGAGTAATCAAGAAGGAAGGGGGAGATTGGGAAAGACACCTGCAGCCCTGTTTCATCACTGGTAAAGCTTTCCCCCTACAGGTGGGTATCAGGGGCTTAAACCCTCGACCTTGCACATTTTAGCATTTGCTCAACTGGGTGCACCACTACCTGCTTCACACACTCCTTTTTTTTTAAAACTTTTAAAACATTTTACTTAGTCACTTATTGGGTAGACATAGAGGAACTGAGACGAGTGTGGTCCGGGAGTTGGTCTCTCAGGCTTGAAGTCCTGAGTTCAATCCCTGGCAGCACATGTACCAGAACTCTTTCTTTCTCTCCTCCTACCCCTCTCACTAATAAATAAATAAAATATTAAAAAGAGAGAGAGAGAGAAAAAGAAACTGAGATAGAAGAAGGAGCTAGAGAGAAATAAACACCTGCAACATTGCTTCACCACTTGTGAAGCTCCTTCAAACTGCAGGTGTGGATTGAGGGCTTTAACCTGGGTCCTTGCACATAGTAGCATGCACTCAACTAAGTGTACCATCACTTGTCCTGGCCACCATATTCCTTTTTGTTTAATTTCTTTATTGGGGGATTAATGATTAATGGTTTACAGTCAACAATTTTAAAAAAAAATTTAAAGAGGGCATTCACCCTTTTTAAAAATTTTATTTATTTATATATCGCCTCTAGGATTATCGATGGGGTTCTGTGCCTGCACCACGAATCCACCATTCCTGGAGGCCATTTTTCCCATTTTGTTGCCCTTGTTATTGTTGTTGGATAGGACAGAGAGAAATGGAGAGAAGAGGGAAAGACAGAGAGGGGGAGAGAAAGACAGACACCTGCAGACCTGCTTCACCGCCTGTGAAGCGACTCCCCTGCAGGTGGGGAGCCGGGGGCTGGAACCGGGATCCTTATGCCAGTCTTTGCACTTCATGCTATGTTCACTTAACCTGCTGCACTACTGCCCACCCACCCCCTCTTTTTAAAACTTTATTTGATAGATCAGAGAGAAATTTAGAGGGAAGGGAATACAGAGGGAGAAAGACACCTAAAGTATTGCTTGTGAAGCTTCCTCCATGCAGGTGGAGACCGGGGGCTTGAACTCAGGTCCTTATGCAGTGTAATGTGTGCACATATTCAGGTGCACCACTGCCTGGCACCCGCTATATTCTTTCAAGACTTCTTTGGGGGCCAGGTGGTGGCACACCTGGTTAAGCACACACATTACAGTGCGTAAGGTCCCGGGCGGATTCAAGCCCCTGGTCCCCACCTGCAGGGGGAGAGCTTCACGAGTGGTGAAGCAGGGCTGCAAGTGTCTCTCTGTCTCTCTCCCTCTCTCTCTCCCCCTCTCCTCTCAACTTCTCTGTCTCTATCAAATAAATTAATTAAAATAATTTTTTAAAAAGGAGGGACTGGGCGGTAGTGCAAGGGGTTAAGTGTACATGGTGAGAATCACAAGGACCAGCACAAGGATCCTGGTTTGAGCCCCCAGCTCCTCACCTGCAGGGGGATTGCTTCACAAACAGGTCTGCAGGTGTCTATCTTTGTTTCTCCCTCTCTGTCTTCCCCTCATCTCTCATTTTCTCTCTATCCTATCTAATAAAAAAAAAAATAAAGGAAAATATGGCCTCCAGGAGCTGTGGATTTGTAGTGCTGGCACTGAGCCCCAGAGATAACCCTGGAAGCAGAAAACTTCTTGTGGGTCAGGCAGTAGCGCAGCGGGTTAAGCGCACATGGCGAGAAGCGCAAGGACCAACTGGCATAAGGATCCCAGTTCAAACCCTTGGCTCCCCACCTGCAGGGGAGTCGCTTCACAAACCGTGAAGCAGGTCTGTGATGTCTGTCTTTCTCTCCCCTCCTCTTTCCATTTCTCTCTGTCCCATGCAACAACGATGACATCAATAACAACAATAAAACAACAGGGCAACACAAGGGAATAAATATTTTTAAATAATAATAACTACATGATGACATCAACAACTACAACAATAAAAAATACTTTTTTATATTACTTATATATATATATATATATATTTTTTGCTTTTGTTGCCCTTGTTTTCATTGTTGTTGTAGTTACTGTTGTCATTAAAAAAAGACTCCTTTTGTCTCCTCTCTCTCCATATATATATATTTGTGTTTTAGTGAGAAAGCCAAAGAACTGCTCAGCTCTGACTTACACTGATGCTGCTTGAGACCTGTACCTGGGAACTTGAAGCTGCAGGAATGAAAGATTTTTGCATTACTATTCTACTATCTCCTCAGCCCCACTGTCTTTTAACTTTCCTCTTCCAAGTCTTCAGGCCACTAGATTCTTTTTTTTTTTTTTTTGCCTCCAGAGTTATTGGTGGGGCTCAGTGCCAGCACTACACATCCATTGCTCCTGGCAGCCATCTTTTCCATTTTCTATTTTATTATTATTTGACAGGACAGGGAAATTGAGAGGGAAGGATAGATAGGTAAGGGGGCAAGTGATGACACACCTGGCTGAGCACATGTTACAGTGCGCAAGGACCCAGGCTCAGATCCCCTGGTCCCCACCTGCAGGGGGAGAATTTTATGAGTGGTGAAGCAGTGTTGCAGGCAGGTGTCTCTCTGTCTCTCCCCCCTTTTTTTTGCCTCTAGGGTAATTGCTGGGGCTCAGTGCCTGCACTATGAATCCCCTGCTCCTGGAGGCCATTTTTTCCCCACTTTGTTGCCCTTGTTGTTGCTGTTATTGTTGCCATTGATATTGTTGTTGGGTAAGACAGAGAGAAATCGAGACAGGAGGGGAGGCAGAAGGGGGAGAAAAAGAAAGACACCTGAAGACCTGCTTCACTGCTTGTGAAGAGACTCCCCTGAAGGTGGGGAGCCAGGGCTCGAACCGGGATCCTTACACTGGTCCTTGCGCTTTGCGCCACCTGCGATTAACCCGGTGTACTACAGCCGGACTCTCTTTTTCTCTCCCCTTATATCACTCCTTTCCTTCTTGATTTCTGGCTGTCTCTATCCAATAAATAAACAAAGATAATGCAAAAAAGAAAAGAAAAAAGATTGTATTGTAAAGTAAAAGACTCTGGGGTGAGTGGGGGAGGGGAGAGTACAGGTCCAGGGGAAGGGTGACAGAAGACCTAGTGGGGGGTGTTTGTTATGTGGAAAACTGAGAAATGTTATGCATGTATAAACCATTGTATTTACTGTCAACTGTAAAACATGAATCCCCAATAAAGAAATAAAGAAAAGAAAAAAAAAGAATGCTTGAGAGGTCAGGCAGTGGCGCACCTGGTAAAGTGTTCACATTACAGTGTGCTAGGACCCAGCTTAAAGCCCCTGACCCCCACCTGCAAGGGGAAAGCTTCATGAGCGGTGAAGCAGTTCTGGAGGTGTCTCTCTCCATTTTTTTTTTTTTGCCTCCAGAAACACTAAGAATCGCTGCAGCCATTTTTTTTTTCTTTTTGGATAGGACTGAAAAGTTGAGAGGGGAAGGGAAGATAGAAAGGGAGAGAGAAAGACACCTGCAGACCTGCTTCACTGCTTGTGAAGCGTCCTTCCTGCAGGTGGGGAGCTGGGGGCTTGAACCAGGATCCTTGCGTAGGTCCTTGTACTTTGTACTATGTGCGCTTAACCAGTGCATCATTGCCTGGCCCCATCTCTCCCTACCTCTCCCACCCCTCTCAATTCTCTCTGCCTCTATCCAATAATAAATAAAATTATCTAAAAGAGAGAGAGAATGCTTAACTCTGGTTTATGGTGGTTCTGGGGATTGAACCTGGGTCTTTAGAGCCTCAGGCATGGAAGTCTTTTGCATTACTACTATACTATCTCCCTAGTCCTCAAGGGGGGGCTTCTAAATGAGTCTGCCTATCTGTTCTAGGCCTCAGGACCCTGAACTGAATGTGGATGTCTGGGCAGGGCTGCCTCTGGGTCCATCAGGGTGGGACGACCTGCAAGAGCCAAAGGCCCCACCCGTGGCCCATGGGCCAGGCTCCACGGGCCTGGACCTCTTTCACAGGCTCCTACTGCTGGACCACTCACTGGCTGACCATGTGAATGAGGATGTAAGTCTAATGACCCTTACTGAAGAATGGGTTCCCAGGAATATTTAAAGAGTAATTAAGGGGCCAGGTTGTAGGGCAGTGGGTTAAGTGCACATGGCACAAAGCACAAGGACCGGTGTAAGGATCCCGGTTCGAGCCCCCAGCTCCACACAGGCGGTGAAGCAGGTCTGCAGCTGTCTGTCTTTCTCTGCCCTTCTCTGTCTTCCCCTCCTCTTTCCATTTCTCTCTGTCCTACACAACAACGACAGCAATAACAACAATAATAATAACAACAACGATAAACAAGGGCAACAAAAGGGAAAAAATAGCCTCCAGAAGCAGTGGATTCATAGTGCAGGCACCAGCCCCAGCGACAACCCTGGAGGCAAAAAAGAAAAAAAAATTAACATTTAAAAAATTATTTATTATTATTGGATAGAGACAGAGAGAAATTGAGAGGAGACAGGGAGACAGAGACACCTGCAGCCCTGCTTCACCACTCATGAAGCTTTCCCCCTGCAGGTGGGGACCAGGGGCTTGAACCTGGGTCCTAGCACACTGTAATGTGTGTGCTTAACCAGGTGCGCCACCACCTGGCCCCAACAATTATTTTTATTTTATTTATTTTTTGCCTCCAGGGTTATCACTGGGGCTTGGTGCTGGCACTATGAATTCACTGTCCTGGTGGCCTTTTCTCCCTGTTTTTTAAGTTTTAAAAAAATATTTATTTATTTATTCCCTTTTGTTGCCCTTGGTTTTTTTTGTTTTTTTTTTTAATTTTTTAACCAGAGCACTGCTCAGCTCTGGCTTATGGTGGTGCAGGGGACTGAACCTGAGACTTTGGAGCCTCAGGCATGAGAGTCTGTTTGCATAACCACTATGCTATCTACCCTCCACCCTGTTGCCCGTGTTTTATTGTTGTAGTTATTGTTGTTGTGGATGTCTCGTCATGTAGTTATTATCATTGTTGGATAGGACAGAGAGAAATAGAGAGAGGAAGGGAAGACAGAGGAGGAAAGACAGACATTTGCAGACCTGCTTCACCGCCTGTGAAGCAAGTCCCCTGCAAGTGGGGAGCCAGGAGCTTGAATGGGGATCCTTAAGCTGGTCCTTGTGCTTTGTGCCTGTATCCTTAACCCACTGCGCTACCACCCAACTCCCCCACTTTTTTTTTTTTTTTTTAAGATTTTATTTATTTACTAATGAGAAAGATAGGAGGAGAGAGAAAGAAGCAGACATCACTCTGGCACATGTGCAGCCGGGATTGAACTCAGGACCTCCTGCTTGAAAGCCCAAAGCTTTATCACTGCTCCACGTCCTGGACCCCCTTTTTTTTTTTTTTTAAATCCCATAGACAAAGAGAGATTGGGGAGATAAAGATAGACACCTGCAGACCTGCTTCACCACTTATTACGATTTTCCCCTGCAGGTGGGAAGTGTGGGCTCAAACCCCAATCCTTGAGTGGTTTCTTTAGCATAGTACTATACTATGTGCATTTAAACGGGTGCACCACTGCCCTGCCCCTAATTTATTTAAAAAAATTGAGATATGGTGGTCCGGGAGGTGGTGCAGTGGATAAAGCATCGGACTCTTAAGCATGAGGTCCTGAGTGCGATCCCCGGCAGCACATGTACCAGGGTGATGCCTGGTTCTCTCTCTCTTCCTATGTTTCTCATTAATCAATAAATAAAACCTTTAAAAATTTTTGAGATATGGTATTAGGGTGTTATTCCATAGTGAAATAGGCTCCTTTACCCAAAGCTGGTAAGCTCACACCCAGAGATCCAGGACCCAGTAACTGACTCCCTAGAAGCTATGTCAGGCCCACCTGGGGACAGGTGTCTGGGGAGGAAACTTACAGGAGGAGTAGCTGGCCTCATCCAGAGAGACAATGTACTTGCCCAGCGATCCCACTGCAGGCAGCGTTTAAACCCAGTCTTAGTGATGGGGCTGCTAAAAGGAAGGTGAGGTGGCAATTCTGATTTTTCTTTTGACAATTTTAGAATGGAAAGCTGTTGTCCAACTAACTCTACCATCAAATAAATGAAATTGTCAGGAACTTTGGTAGGAAGGAGAGTGGTAACATGCACTAGGACTCAGTTGTCCTGGACCAAATATTTACTGACAGCTAATACTCAGTACTTGTCCCTAGATGTTGATGCATCTATCTGTGTGAGCCAAGGAGCCCCAGGGAGAGGCCCCAGAATGCAGGCAGCAAAAGGGTAGACATTAAAGATCTGAGTCACAGTTCTCAGTGATTCCCGTCTGACTCCCAGATCAATTTCTCTAGTGTCTGAATGGCTCTCAACTGCTAGTCAATTTTGGCCTGAGTCCAGCTGCTCCTCTGACCCCTCATCAGTTTGCCCTGCTGTGCCCAGCGCTGCTTTATCAGATTGACAGCCGAGTCTGCACCCAGACCCCAGCCTCGGGACCCATAGAGGATCTACTGTCTGGTCAGTCTATGAGAGTGGGTGGTAGGGAGCGCACCCAGTGCAAAAAAGGGGGCTCACTAGGGGGTCTTGACTCTCCTTGCAGGGTTTCTGTGCCCCTACTCCTCCCCACTGCCCTTCCCTCTGTCCCTGGCTAACTTCAACTCCTGATTCTCCTCAGCCCTGGTTCACAGTGCTCTGGCAGTCTTGCTGCTCAGTCTCCCTGCTCCCCTCTCCCTGCTGCTGCTGCGTCTCCTGGGACCTCGTCTACTGCAGCCTCTGCTGGGCTTCCTGGGTGCCCTGGCCGTGGGCACTCTTTGTGGGGATGCACTGCTACACCTGCTGCCTCATGTACGTGAAGCCTCTTGTGCCCTGTGATGGACAGCCTCCATGCACCCAGTGTTTCCAGCCCTGGATGTCCCTGCCCACGTTAGTCACCCCCCCCCCCCCCCAGTCTGGCTTTAGCCTCCAGCAGCTATCTGAGGAGAGACTAACTACTGACTAGTTCCCATATGGTAGACGGATGTTGCTGGGATGTTGCTGGGAGCAGGAGTTCCCAAGGTCTACAATGACCTCCTCTCCACCAGGCCCAAGGGGGGCAGCACACCGGAACTAGTGGACAAGCAGAGGACCTGGGCCCGGGGCTCTCTGTGCTTGGAGGGCTCTTTCTGCTCTTTGTGCTGGAGAACACGCTAGGGCTGCTGCGACGCCAAGGGTTCAGGCCAGTAAGTGACCACCTTCTGTTTCTGACCAGTCTTCTTATCACCAGGGTTATTGCTGGGGCTCGGTGCTGACACTACAAATCTATTGCTTCTGGGGGGCCATTTCCCCCCTTTTTTTCTTTTCTATTTTATTTGATAGGACAGAGAGGAATTGAGAGGGGGAAGGGAAGGAAGATAGAGAGGGAAAGAGAGACACCTGCAGGCCTGCTTCACTGGTCATGAAGTGTCCCCCTGTAGGTGGGGAGAAGGAGCTCGAACCCTGGTCCTTATGCATGATGCTAAGTATGCATTACCAGGTGTGCCACCACCCAGCTCCCTTTTTTTTTTTTTTTTTTTTTTTGAGTCTCAGGTATGATCATTATGCTGAAGCCTAGCCAAGAACCAGTCATACACAGGCCAGGCCAGAAAATGAGGGTCTGAGTACCCTCAGGCTTAGACAGGTGCATGACTGTGCAGGACCTGGCAGCTGACAGGGTGTCGGGGGCAGTCTCCTAAGCAGAGACCCGGGCTTCTGGCCAAAAGGCCTTCTCTCCTGAGTTCAAGTCAACAAGATCCAGGGTGGGACCCACCTAGGGAGAGAGCAGAGAAGCCAGCCCAGCCCACGTGCCAGCCGCAGCGTTGCCAGGTGCTCATTTTCTCAGCTGGCTGGCCGGCCCCGCCTCAGCCCCTGGCTTTGCTGCCTCCTCCACCAGGAGGGATACCCTCCTATTTCAGAGATGCTGCAGGCGACAGAAAAAGCCTCCTGGGATAACACATCTGGACCCTGAGGATGGCAGTGGCATGGCTCTCCAGCCCCTGCAGGTGACTCCAGGTAACTAGAGGAAGAATGAAGAGGAGGCCCCCAGTGCCTACTTGCAGACACTAACAGAGTCTTTGTCCTTCTTCCTGCAGAGCCAGGCACTCAGGGCCAGAGGGAGCTTGGCAGCCAGCCCCCAGCAGCCTCCGCCCCTCCAGGGCACCAAGGCCACAGTCATGGGCACCAAGATGAGGCCAGCATCACGTGGATGGTTCTTCTGGGAGATGGTTTACACAACCTCACCGATGGGTTGGCCATAGGTGTGAGGGGAGGACACAGAGGGCAGCAGCCAGAAGGAGGGCAGGCTCCCTAGTTATTAGCCCCTGGGAAGGGGGAGATGAGAGACCACAGAGGGAACAATGGCACCTGTCTGGGTGTGTGTGTGTGTGTGTGTGTGTGTGTGTGTGTGTGTGTGTAGGGGGGCTTTCTTCAGATCCAACAACCAGTAATCCTTCCAATGCAGGTGCTGCCTTCTCTGACGGCTTCTCCAGTGGCCTCAGTACTACCTTGGCGGTCTTCTGCCATGAGCTGCCTCATGAACTAGGTAGGCAGGGATGGCAGAATGGGCTGAGCTAGACACTAGGGTGACACTGGGAGGCTGGCAAGTGACACAGGCATGGGGTGGCTGTGGTTTATTCCCTCCCACCCTGCTGTCTACTCCCACAGGTGACTTTGCAATGTTGCTGAGGGCAGGGCTGCCCCTCCGGCGGCTGCTTCTGCTGAGCCTGGTGTCTGGAGCCCTGGGACTCGGGGGTGCAGCTCTGGGGGTGGGGCTCAGTCTGGGCCCATTCTCCCTCACCCCTTGGGTCTTTGGGATCACTGCAGGGGTCTTCCTCTATGTGGCCCTTGTGGACATGGTGAGAGGGCACAGGACCCAAGGGTAGCGGGGAGCTGGGTATAAGGGGAGGAGGAAGCCATCCTTGTAGCTGCACCACCAGCCGGCCCCCCAGATGAAGGTCTGGGAGAGCTGGGTGGTGGCTGCTGACTCTGACGCCGGCCCCCGCCACCGCCCCTCCCCCTGCTTTTCTTTCAGCTACCAGCCCTGCTTCGTCCTCCTGAGCCCCTCTCTCTTCTGGAAGCACTATTGCAGGGGCTGGGGTTGATGCTGGGCGGCAGCCTCATGCTCACTATTGCCCTGATGGAGGAGCAGCTGCGGCCCCTGCTTGCCGGAGGCTAATGGGGCCCAGGGGAGAGGCACCTGTCCAGGTGCCCATCCTTCCTTCCCCCCAAGCACAGGAATGGAGGCGGGACACAGGGCCAGTAGGAGCAATAGGATTTTAATAAACAGAACCCATCCCAAAGCCATAACTACGACAGTTGTACTTGCACCAAAACAGCATAGAAAACCAGGATGAGGGTTCAAAGCAGGTTGGGGGGAAGGGACATGAAGAGGGGCCTGGAGGGTGTGGGGTGCATCCATCTGCGGGGAGAGCATTGTGCTTTAGCCCGGGGTGGGGGGCAGGGCAAATGCACCGAGATCCCCACGTTTTCCTGCTGCCCTCAGCACCCTGGGGGTACAGGCATCTGGGCACACATCTGTGCCCTTATTGCTGCCCACCAGCATTAAACACCCCCGACCCCAACGCTAGCACCACAGGTGGATCCGGGGTGGGGAGAAGGGCAGGGGCGGGCAAATTGCTTAGAGAAAGATTCCACTAGAATCCAGTGAATTGTGCTCAGTTCTTTTTACTTCCTACAACCGAGTACATGGGTCACAGGGTGGAGGGTGCCGTGAGACATGAAGCATGCCCCCGGTGCCCGACACACCCCTGCACACAGGATGGTGGTATCTGCAGCATCACAGGTCATGCAGGGCATGGGGTTGGGGAGGTGCACACACACATAGACGCCCACAGTGGGTACCAGACAGAGAACACCCCTGAATATACACAGCTGTACACAGGGAACCCCTAGGCCCCCATCCCAACCCTCTCCCCTGTCTTGCCATCCCCCAGGCAGGAGGAACTGTATTGCTTTGAGAGAGCCACCCTGGGGGCCACTCTGCCAGGCACCCCCCACCCCCCATTTTGGCACATCTGCAAGACACACGGCAGCAAGAGGAGGCACACTCCCTCCCAGGCTTCTGTGGATTGGAGCTGAGGAAGGAGTAGGGGTCTTCCTCTTCCATCTTTCCCCTAGCCCTTCCCAAACCCCGACCAAACCCACTCCAGCCAGAACCCACCCCCCCACCCCCCCCAAACACACACATACAAAGCTGAGCTATTCAGGAATACAGGGGAACAAGGAGATTGTCCGGGAAGGGAGCTGAGGCAGCGGGGAGAGAAAGGACAGGAAGCAGAGAGCCCACCCTGGTGTGGGGATAAGACTGGCACAATAGCTACTTTAGTGCAATTGGAGAGGGTGCCCAGAGTGAGGGATGGAGATGGGAGGGGAGGGCTCTCCCCAGCTTCCCTGGAGGCAAAGCCAGGCCCCCCAGGGAAAGGGCCAAGGGCAGATCCTCTTGTCACTGGCCACCTTCTACCCTCCCAAATGTGTGTGTGTCCCCCTCACACCTAAGTGGGCAACAGCAGCCTCATAGTCAGTACCTTCAAGTAATTCATAGAACAGACCCTCCCCACCTCAGCTTCCTCCCATCTCTGGGATTTGGTCGCTTCTCTAGGGGTTGGGTCGGGAGGAGGGAGCCCCCAAGTCAGACCCTTCCCCTCTCTACCTCCCTCTTCCCAGACCACTGGGCTTGGTCCTCAAAGATTCCTCACCTCCACCCTTGCCCAACCTGGGTCAAGGCCATGGAGGGCAGGAGCCACCACCGTCAGAGGGGAAGGGGCTGCTTTGCTCATCCTTCCTTAAAATGGAGGGTTCAAACTAGGCTGGGCGGGGGCCCCATACCGGTATGCCCCGTTCGGAGGAGGGTTTCTGGGCTAAGGTCTGTAAGGCTATTTTCCTTTGCAGTGGGAAAGGGCAATGGGGGATGAACACTGGGTGGGGGGAGAGGGTGAGACTTGGCAGAGAGGGAAGGAGAGAGGGGCCTCCCTACTGGAGCACAGTCAGTGGAGTCACTCGGAGGAAGAAACACTCATGTGCACAGGACACAGAGTGTGCCTGCTCCCAGGCCTGCAGTCTGCCCCCGCCCCTCCCAGGACCCCTTCCAAGACCCCAAGTGGGTTTGGAGGGAACAGCTGTAGAACCATTCG
This sequence comes from Erinaceus europaeus, assembly GCF_950295315.1. NCBI lineage: Eukaryota > Metazoa > Chordata > Mammalia > Eulipotyphla > Erinaceidae > Erinaceus > Erinaceus europaeus. The sequence continues at coordinate 21,889 of NW_026647315.1, read as the reverse complement.
AACTGGCCCCGCCCTTCCGCCCTCAGCTTCTTCACCCCTTCTAAGTGCGGGAAGTCAGAAGGTGCTAGGGTGGGCAGACAGCGGTGGAAACAGTATTGAGTTTTCCTTTGGTTACATATTGAAGGCAAAGGTGAGCTGGACTTACAGTCAAAACAGATAGGGATGAGGAAGGAAGAGGGGCCATGACTGGGGTTGGAGAAGGAGGTCAGCCCTCCTCAGCCCCCCACTCCCACCCCCAGGAACACATGTCTAAGTGGGGTGCAAGTCCCTCAGTCTCATTTCTCCCACCCCCCCACAGCACCAAACACAAGGAGAAGCCCCTCCCCCAGGGGCTGCTCCCCACCCCAACCTGGGCTGTACATTCAGTGGTTTTCAGCAGTCCTATGGCTCAGGGGGCCTTGGGGCGGCCCATCAGTCTCAGTTGGACAGTGGCAGTGACCCGGGTGTATTGGTCCAGCCTGGGACCCACGGTTTGTGCCATTTGTTTTTCTGAAGGACAGTACACAACCCCACTAAAGCCACTGTCCACACAGAAACATCTCCCCAAAAATCAGAAACAAAAAACTGGCTCTTTTCATCTTGCCCTCCTAGTCACACGGCTGGTTCCGTCTCCTATGTAGCCCTCGCTCTGTCTCCTTTGCTGGGACCCAGGGCTGCTCCCAGGGTCCTCACTTAAAATAGGCCTTTTTCTCAAAAGTGCTTATTACTTGAAGCAAGTGCTTTAGAGCTGCAGTGGGGAGAGGGGGGAGGGGACAAGGGCAGGTGAAGGGAAGGAGCTGCTCCCCTCCCCCACCAGACCCCCCTAAAGATTGGAGGGGGAGGGGATTCTGCCTGTTTATTCTCCACACCCGTTTAAGTCAAAGAGGTTACAAAAAAAATGTTTTAACATTAAAAATAAATATGCAGTGGCCATGAGAATGGTCAAAATGCTTCAAAAAACATCAGGGGCTGGGGGGAGCTGGGGTGGGGTGTGGGGTTTCCTTTGGCATAAGGAGAGGAGGCCTCCTCACAGCCACATGAGGAGGGGCAGAGGCCCACCCACAACCTGCCCTAGCACTGCCGACGCAGCAGGTGGCCCCAGAAACCTCATCTAGCAAAGTGACGGGGTTCCTGACACACTCAGATTCTTCCTGTCATTGCCAGACATTGATAAAGGAGAACACGACTGACACCCCAAGAGTATCCTCTGGAGGACCCATCTCCCTGCTCCCCCTGGCCCCCACCACCTAATCCCCAGCACCAAAATGAAAGGGAGTCAAATGGGAAGGTTTTAGGAAAGAGAATAGAAGTGGGGGGTGGGGGAGGGAAGGGGGCAAGCTATGCAGAACCAGCAGGATTGGGGTGGGGGCTGCAGCCCTTAAGAGAGGTCACATTGATTGTCGTAGAGGGGAGGGCAGGTGGACAAGAGGGGCGTTGCAAGGCCCTTTGGCTTTGAAAAAAAAAAAAAAAAAACTAAAAGCTGCACAATCCTTCTCACCAATAATGGTCACTTGGAAGCTTTGAAATGGTTTAGGAACTGAGGGGTCAAAGGAGCAAGATACAGGAGAGGGGTGTCAACAGGGACTTTGACAAAGGGCTTGGACGAAAAGCCCAAGCTTCAGGGAACCAGCATGAGGTATGGTTATGGGTATCCTCTGAGGAGGGAGGGCTCCCTAGGAGGCTCCTTCTCCCCTCAGCAAGGGTAGCAAGACCCGCAGGAGATACAACTGAAAGGTGGTAAGATCATGGCTAAAGCAAGTGTGGGTGGGGGAAGAAGACTGAGGGCTCACCTGGTTGGGGGGCCCTGTACTGTGTAAACGAAGCCTGTCCAGTTCTCAGGGGACAATACTGACAACAGCCAAACTGGGCAAGGATGCACTATGGGGGTGGAGGGGGCATGACCTCTATTCAAGTTCTGTGTCTTGGCCCCTGGCTGAGGTATCGAGTGTGAGGAAGGGAACACTGGGCTAAGGGTACGGGGCCGACTGTCCAGGAGGCTGAGCTAGGAGATGGGTGGACAGGGTGTCTGAAGGGACCAGGGCCAAATTCAATGCTACATTTAGAGAGAAAAACTGCCCCCTCCTCACTCGGGCCCAGTTTGGCTTTCAGGGTGTGACTTTGAGGGTTCTTTTCAGTGCAGCCCCAGCTCAATCCCATCTCTTCCCACTGCTCAGAAGGAAGGCAGGGACGAAGCCTCAGTATGGATTCGTCACTCCCTAAATCAAAGCTTCATCCTCACTTTGGTGGGGAAGCGTGGGTCCCCGAGTAGTCACGGTCCCCGGTCTGTCCTGCCCCTCCCACCATCTTTGGCTTCAGATCAGGAGCGACTGGGGGCGGTGGGTACTCTTGGACTTAACAGAAGGTGAAGGCAGACGGGGGCACAGATAAATTATGGGGTTGGGAAGGGTGCAGGGGGAGAGTGCAGTCCCTCCCTCCACATACATGCAAACACATGCCTGAAACACATAGGACATACTAGTGCTGTGGTTTGAAATGGGCAGGAAATTAATTTGATTCTTCCCCTAAACAATAAAATGCTTACTTAAAAATTCATGACTAGCCTCAAAGTTAAGGGAGAAGAGAGCCAGGGAGGGAATGACCACAGGCTCTGCCCTCCCAAAAGAAGTTAAAAGAAGCAAGGTTAAAGTGCGTGGTTAGGGGTCAGGCCAGGAGCAGGAGGGACAGATAGGCAGGCTGTGGGGGCAGAACCAGCCCTTGATTTGCATATGAGGAGCCAGGGGGAGTGCAGGATTGGGGCCCAGGTACAGTAGTTGCTGCTTCAAGTGTTTTGCATTTGAACTTGAGGGTGATGGGGGACAGAAGTTGGGGGGGGGGGAAGCTCCAGGCCCCAGTGCTAAATACCCTCCCCCTCGTCCACTAGCTGCCCCTGAAGGGGGAGGGGGGCGCCCCCAGAGTGCTCACACAGTACCAGAAATTAAGGCTTCTCACTGCTGCGGGGAGGTTGGAGGGGTGGGCCGAGCAGGGAGGCAGTGATGGGTATGGGAGAAGAGGCGGGAACTGCCTGGCAGCTGAGGACAGGGGGCCAGAGAGGAGGTCAGAGGAAGAGTTGGGGGAGCTGGCAGCAGAAAGGGGGAGCTGAGAGATGGGGTAAAAGAGAGAGGGAGCCAGGCATGTAGCAATCATTTTGGGACACTTGGCAGGAGGGGTTGCCCTGGGGGGGTATCAAGGGCCTGGGGTGCTCCCTGTCAGTCCCAGACCCCTGCCAGGCCAGGATAGTGTGGCAAAGGGGTGGGCAGCTGCTCCCCAGTGCTTCTGTTACCCTCCACCCCTTCACCCCTCCCACCCAGTCGTGTTCTCCTTTAAAGTGCCCTAAATGTATAGACTTTTTCTAAATAAATAGAATAAGATATCAAGCCACCGGCTAGGGAGAGGGACACTGGAGGGAGCTACTCCGAGTAGCAGCCATCTAACCCAATGGCGCCGTGCCGCTCCTGGCTGTAGGGGCAGGAGGCCCCGTGGGGCAGGGCGCCACAGCCACCCACCGTCTTGGCTGCTGCGATGCCGCAGTTTTTGAGCAGGCTGAAGCTGAAAGGACTGACGGCATCCTTGGGTGGGAAAGGCTTCATGGTGGAAAGGATCAAGGCCAGGCAGTCTGCCACATCTTTGTTGGGGGCGCAGGCCAGTGCTGGGGTGTGACCTGCGGGGCAAAGGGGGAGAACTGAAGCACGGGGCCCTGCTTCCCTGGGTTCCCGTCCACCCTCCCCCAGGGCCCTGAGTCTCTTATCTGTGGAGGGGAGCCAAGGCAAGCAAGCACCCAGCGTGGTCAGAATTCAAGGGCTACCAGGGAGGCTGATGGGCAGAGAGTCAAAGTGGGGAGTAAAGGGGGACAGGAGGCTGGAGTGTGTGGGAGGTCTTCCAGAGGACCCTGCCGGCTCCACCTAGTTCCGTCAGACTCCCCTCAGAGACTCTAGGTACTGGTGTTGGGTCCCTGCTCTGAAGAGTTCCCTTGGGAAGAAAATCCAGTTTATAGCAAAGTTAAGAAGTCACCTCCTGAAGAATGTCCCCGACCCCAAACCCGGGAGAGGCGGGGGGCTCCGGACCCCACCCACCTTCTTCATCCACAGCCAGCACTGTGGCCCCACGACTCAGCAGGGCCTGCACCACAGAAGCTAGACCATTCCGGGCTGCAATGTGGAGTGGCCTAGAAAACAGGAAAAAGGAGCGAGAGGTCAGTGACAGATCAAACTGCTCCTGCACACCCAGGAAGAGCAGCAAGGGCTCTGGACAGACAGCCCTTCCAGTGAGGGTGGCTCCTGCTTCCCCACCTGCCTCCCTGGGCACTCACATCTGTAGCGCACTGTTGGTAGCATTGATAAGGCCAAGGTCTTGGGTTTCTGCCAGGATCATGAGGGCACATTTCTCATGGCCCTGAGGGAAACAGACAGTAAAGTATCATAAGGCAGAGGTAAAACAGGTAGGGTCTGGGAAGGGTGGCTGGGTGACAGAGAGCTATTCCAGTAGTCAGTCCATCCTGACTTCCATTCCAGCCCTCTCTCCAGGCAAGTCACAGCCATCCCTTCATCAAGCCCTGCCCCAGGTATCCCTCACTACCACCACTCTAGGCCGTACCTTACTACAAGCCAAGTGGAGGGCAGTGTTCTTGTTTTCATCCAGCACAGTAAGGTCTGCCTTCCCACGATAGAGCAGAAATTCTACAAGAGAAAGGTGACATTACGGACTGATGTCTCCCCAAAGAGTAACATCTGTGCCTGCCCTCCACCCCATGTGCACATACTTCTAGCCCATCTTCAGATGATGGGACACCTAAGGACACTCCTGCTTCTAATACACACACACACCCCTGATCCATCTTGCAAAAACCTCCCTTCTACACAAAGCCCCTACACACCCACAGCAGCAGTCTGCCCATTCTCAGCCGCCGTCATCAGCGCGGTGCGGCCAGTGTGGTCAATTGCGTTCACTTCCGCTTGGTGCTGCAGCAACATCCGGAGCCCAGAGACATTGTCCGCGAAGGCAGCGGCGTGAAGAGGGGTCCTATGGGGTGGGGGTGCAGGCAGGGTGAGAGAGGACTCTTCCACCTGAGCAGAAAGATGATGTCAGAGGCAGCCAAGCATCCCTCCAGGGCTTCAACCACTCACCGTCCTTTGGCATCTCGGCTGTTCACAATCTTGGCACCCAGAGCTCCCAGCAGCATCTCTGTGGTGCTGTCCTGGTTATTAATTCTGAAGAAAGAGGAAGGATCAACAGGAGGGGAAACAGAAATAGGCCACCTGTCCTAAACCTAGATCCCAGACCCTTGAGAAAGAAACATGGCCTAGGAATGAACTTACACTGCACAGTGCAAAGGAGTGAAGGGGTTTCCTTCTAGGTATGAAAATGGGCTGTGTTCAAGTAACAACTCCAGACAATCTTCATGTCCTAGGTAGGTAAAAGAGTGGTGATGATGGATGAAAAGGTTCTCTATATCTGTCTTCTCTCTCTCTCTCTCTCATTCACCCTCTCCCTCCTGCTCACCCCCCCACCCCCCCAACCCCCACCATTTACTTACTTAAGTACTGCTCAGCTCTGGCTTATAGTAGTGCCATGGATTAAAACTGGGACCTTGGGGTCTCAGGCACGAGACTTTTGCATGACCATTATGCTCTCTACACAACCCATCCCATCTCTTGACATACCATTCCCCTTCTAGATTCAGATCTACCCTCAGACTACTAAACTTTGGTCTCTGCTCTCATCTCCCCTCCCCACCCCACCCACCCCTGTGCCTGTAAAGATGCTGGGTGTGTACCAGTGTAGGAGGCCCAGTGCATGGGTGAGTATCCGCTATAGTCCACCCCGGCATCAAGGGGATCTGTGGAAAGGGCAGCCTGTAGCAGGGTCCTCAGTACTGCAGTGTGGCCACAGGCTGAGGCCAGGTGGATGGGTGTGCGGCCCTTGAAGTCTCGGCACAGCACAAATGCATCATGGTCCAGCAGGGCAGCCAGGCAGTCCTCACAGCCAGTCACTGCCTAAGGGAGACACAGAGGTGTGAATGAATGGGGTTGAGATGCCACCCCTTGCCAATGGTTGGTTATGGGGCTGGCCCAGGAGCAAGAACCATTGCCACAGTGCCAATCTGTGTTTCTTTTTTTTTCTTAAATTATTTAAAAAAAATATTTATTTATTCCCTTTTGTTGCCCTTGTTGTTTTACTATTGTTGTTATTGATGTTGTTGGGTAGGACAGAGAGAAATGGAGACGGGGGGGGGCACAAGGGGGGGAGAGAAAGAAAGACATCTGCAGACCTGCTTCACCACCTGTGAAGCGAATCCCCTGCAGGTGGGCAGCCGGGGGCTTGAACCGGGATCTTTGCACCGGTATTTGCACTTTGCACCACCTGCGCTTAACACACTGCACTACTGCCCGACTCCCCAATCTGTGTTTCTTAAGTGCTACACATCAGCATCTCCTTCTTTCCCTCTCTATGCCAACAATCAAATGGAGAAAGATAACGCTTGCACTCTGGAGTGGGAGAAACGGAGGGTAAGGAGACAAGTTATCAAAGAACCCCATGTAAGTGCCGTGGCACCAGAGGAGGCGCCAGCATCGTGGTCTCTCTCTAACTAAATACAAAGGGCAGCCCAGGCAGTGACGCTGCACATGTGCAATGCCCTGGATACACACAAAAGCCGAATCCTATGTGATGAGGAGGTAGTTCTAGGACTGGTGATGATGAAGAAGGGTTGAGGTCTGGCTTCACTACTTAATGGGACAGGGCTCCCAGAAAGTCCTGGAGCAGGAGCAGCCTGATTATAAAGTAAGCTAGTCAGGGAGACCAGCTGGGATGCTGGGGACTCATTGTGTCTGAGATAAATGCATTAAGGCCCAAGAAGGCCCTGAGCACAAAATTCTGGCTGACCTGCTTAGGAAGTTGGAGGGTCCTGTGCTGCCATGCCCCTAACTTACCCCCCCTTCCTGCCCAGAATCTTGCTTACCCCACGGTGGAGGGCAGTGCGGCCCCGGAGGTCAGCAGCATCGGCTGTTGATCCTTTTTCTAGCAGCAGATGTACACAGTCCACATGGCCATTCATGATGGCCAGCATCAGTGGGGTTCTACAGAGGGGGCAGGGAAGAGGGTGAGAATTTAGCAGGGAGGGGACACCCACACCCCAGTGGCCCACACTCACTGGCCATAGGCGTCCATGACATCTGTGATGTCAGCTCGCTCCCCACTATCAATCAGCAAGTGCAGGGAATCAGTGTGGCCAGAGGCAGCTAGAAGGAAAAAAGGGATGTGTCAGGCCAGGCAGAGGAAAGAAGGTGGTCAGGTCATGTCTAAAGGTGACAAGAAATTATGAATCAGGGAGTTGGACAGTAGCGCAGCAGGCTAAACGCACGTAGCACAAAGCGTAAGGACCGGCATAAGGATCCCGGTTCAAGCCCCCGGCTCCCCACCTGCAGGGGAGTCACTTCACAAGCAGTGAAGCAGGTCTGCAGGTGTCTATCTTTCTTTCCCCCTCTCTGTCTTCCCTTCCTCTCTCCATTTCTCTCTGTCCTATCCAACAATGATGACACCAATAACAACAATAGTAACTACAACAATAAAACAACAAGGGAAACAAAAGGGAATGAATAAATAAATATTTTTAAAAAAGAAATTATGAATCAGTGGTCCAGGAGGTGGCACAGTGGATAAAGCATTGGATCCTCAAGCATGAGGTCCCGAGTTCGGTCCCCAGCATCACATGTACCAGAGTGATGGCTGGTTCTTTCTCTCCTCCTATCTCTCTCATGGATAAATAAATAAATAAATAATTTATTTTTAATTTTACTTATTTATTCCCTTTTGTTGCCCTTGTTGTTTTTAAAAAAATGTTTTATATTTACTTATTTTGCCTTTTGTTGCCCTTTTTTTTTCTTTATTGTTGTAGTTACTTTTGTTGTTGTTATTGATGTCGTCATTGTTGGATAGGACAGAGAGAAATGGAGAGAGGAAGGGAAGACAGAGAGGGGGAGAGAAAGGTAGACACCTGCAGACCTGCTTCACCGCTTGTGAAGCGACTCCCCTGCAGGTGGGGAGCTGGGGGCTCAAACCGGAATCCTTCCGGCAGTCCTTGCGCTTTGTGCCACGTGCACTTAACCCACTGGGCTACCACCCGACTCCCATTATTGTTGTTTTTATTGATGTCATCACTGTTGGATAGGACAGAGAGAAATGGAGAGAGGAGGGGAAGACAGAGAGGAGGGGAGAAAGATAGACACCTGCACACCTGCTTCGCTGCTTGTGAAGCAACCCCCTTGTAGGTGGGGAGCCGGGGACTCTAACTGGGATCCTTACGCCGGTGCTTCACATTATGTGCGATTAACCTATTGCACTGCCAACTGACCCCCCGATGTGCAAGATTTAAGCCCCTGGTCCCACCTGCAGGGGGAAAGCTTCACAAACAGTGAAGCAGGGATGCAGGTGTCTCTCTCCCTTCCTATCATTCCTCTTCCCTCTCAATTTCTATCTCTATCTAATAATACAAAAAAGATTATGAATCAGGGGCTAGAAGACAGCATAATGGTTATGTAAAATGATTCTAGTGCATATGGCTCTGATGTCACAGGTTCAATCCCTAGCACTGCCATAAGCTAGAGCTGAGCAGTGCTTTGGTTAAAAAAAAAAAGTTATGAATCAAGACATGTAAGTTTCCAACCTCCTTGCCAGACTCTACTCCTAACACCGTCTCAGTCAGAAGGGCTTTGAGAAACAGGCCTGGGGCAAAAAGGGGCGGGAGCAGCTGGAAGGGATACTCTACTAACCAGCAGCGTGCAGAGGTGTCCACTTTCGCTTACGCTCCTTGATGAGGGCAGAGGCACCGTGAGCGGTAAGCACCTCCACACACTCTGTAGAGCCTCGCTCAGTGGCCAGGAAGAGCGCAGTCCGGCCCTTGTGGTCCCTTACATCCAGATTCACCAGCGTCTCAGCGAGTGTCTTCAGGGCTTCACAGTGACCGTTGTAGGCCTGCGGGTAGGGGTTGGGGGGGGGGGGGCAGGGATGAAACAGGCAACCTATGGACTCAAAGGAATTTCAACACTGTCTTCACTCTACTCTTGGAGTGATTCCAGCCTACAATCCTCCCCACAACTCCTTGGGCCCCAGACTCTCTCCAGGCCACTGTGTGCCACATCACCACAAGGAGGCAGAAGCCAAGACACATCCACAACTGCTCACGCCTGGGCCAGCCAGGGACAGGGAAGGCAACAGGAAAAGACTCCAGAACTCACAGCTAAGTGCAAAGGGCTGACTGGAATGGTACTCTCCACATCCTCCAGGCAGTTAAAGGACATTTCTAAGAGCTGCAATGGACAGGAGGGGTGGTGCTGAGGCTCAGCAACGCCCAAGATGTTATCCCCAGCACCACCCCACAGCCGCCAACTAAGCCCCTGCATCTGGAAACTACATTTGATTCAACCACACTTTGGTTTCAGAGTCTACAAACATAAAGGCACACTGCCCCGCCCTGCCTCCCCTTCCCCAGGCTGGTCTGAGGCTTACCAGTTCGAGGTTCTGCCTATTGCCATAGGCGGCTGCATAGTGCACAGCTGTGTAGCCCTGCCTGTCCCGCAGGGAGGGGTCTGCACCGTTATCCAGTAAGAACTCCAGACAGCTAGGGGCAGGGGGAGATGGTGAGGCAGGGGTAGCTCAGTCCAGGGGGACGTCATAGTTCTGGGAAGGGGTGGAGAGTAGCAAGGAAGCCCACCCTATGCCCCTCATTGGCTCTCTGCTCATTTGACTCCCCATCAAGACTCAGGATCTGCTACATGTCTGCCTGACCTGTTCCTTTAGCCTTAGAATGCTTTCCTAGAGAATACAGAGCAGGTGGGGGAGATAGCATAATGGTTATGCAAAGAGACTCTCATGTCTGAGGCTCCAAAGTCTCAGGTCCAATTCCTCACACCACCATAAGCCACAGCTGAGCAGTGCTCTGGTAAAAAAATAAAATAAAATAAAATAGTAATAAAAAATACTGAGCTGAAAAAAAAAAAAAATACTGAGCTGAGCGGTCAGTTTTCAATCTTCTGTTTCCCCAAAGTCATACATGCTGACCTGCTGCTTCAAATGAGTTCACCTAAAGAAGTCCTACTCTTCTCAAACTCAGCCCCAGCATCCTCTCTTTGATGAGGCCTCCCCAGCTGTTTCCAGTAGGTGCTTTTCCTCTACACTCCCTTAACATACTTCGCATAGATTGGGAATCAGTGGTACTGATAGTAATAACAACACAGTATTTAGCAATTGCCATGTCTCAAAGCACTGTTCTAAGCACTTCTCATATACTAAATCATTTACTCCTCATGATTCTATGTGGTTGACACTTAATTTTTTAAGAATATCATTTATTTATTTTTTCATTATTATCTTTACTTATTTATTGGATAGAGGCAGAGAGAAATTGAGAGGGAAGGGAGTTGGGTGGTAGGTAGCACAGTGGGGTAAGTGCACGTGGCATGAAGTGCAAGGACCCATAAGAATCCCCGTTCCAGGACCTGACTCCCCAACTGCAGAGGAGTCGCTTCACAGGTAGCAAAGTAGGTCTGCAGGTATCTATCTTTCTCTCCCCCTCTGTCTTCCCCTCCTCTCTCCATTTCTCTCTGCTCTAACAACGACATCACTACAACAACAATAAAAAACAAGGGCAACAAAAGGGAAAAATAAATATAAATAAATATAAAAAAGAAAGAAAAAAAGAAATTGAGAGGGAAATAGAAAGCGAGAGCCAGGTAGTGGTACACCTGGTTAAGCGCACCCATTACAGTGCACAAGGATCCAGGTTCAAGCCCCTGGTCCCCACCTGCAGAGGGGAAGCTTCACAAATGATAAAGCAGGGCTGCAGGCATCTCTCTGTCTCTCCCTCTATAGCTCCCCTACCATCTCAATTTCTCTCTGTCTTTATCAAATAATAAATAAATAAAAATATTTTTAAAAAAGGGGGGAGAGAGACAGAGGCACATCAGCACCCCTGCTTCACCACTCATGAAGCTTTCCTCCTACAAATGGGGACCAAGGGCTTGAACCTGGGTCCTAGTGCACTATAATGTGTGTGCTCAGCCAGGTGAGCCACTGCCTGGCCCTTTATTATTAGAAAGAGACAGAGAGAATTGAGAGGGGATGGGTAGAGAGGGAAAGATGGAGAAAACTGCAGCACTGCTTCACCATTTATGAGTTTTTCTCCTGCAGGTCAGGACCAGGGGACTTGAACCTGGTTTCTTGTGTACTGTAATTTATATATTTTTACTATGAGAGAGAGAGTGAGAGAGAGAGACCAAGGCACTACTAAGCTCTAGCTTATGATGGTGCTGGGATTGAACACAGCACCTCAGTGTCAAGCATGAAACACTTTTGCTGTCTCCACAGCCAATATAGATTTTTTAAAAATATTTATTTATTTCCCCTTTTGTTGCCCTTCTTTTTTATTGTTGCTATAGTTATTATTGTTTGTTATTGATGTCATCATTGTTGGATAGGCCAGAGAGAAATGGAGAGAGGAGGGGAAGACACAGCAGGGAGAGATAGACACCTGCAGACCTGCTTCACCGCTTGTGAAGCGACTCCCCTACTCTCCTATGGGGAGCCGGGGGCTCGAACCGGGATCCTTACGCTGGTCCTTGCACTTTGCGCCACATGCGCTTAACCCACCACCCAGCTCCCATAGATTTTTTTTTTTTTAATGTTTATTTGTTTTTATGGGGAAGAGCAGGGAAGAAAAACACAGCATTACTCTGGTACATGCAGTGCTGGGGATCAGACTCAGGGCTTTTTTTTTTTTCTTTTTTGCCTCCAGGGTTATCACTGGGACTCAGTGTCTACACCATGAATCCATTGCTCCTGGAGGTTATTTTTTCCCCTTTCTGTTGCCCTTGTTATCGTTGTTGTTATTGTTATTGGATAGGACAGAGAAATCGAGAGATGAAGACAGAGAGGGGGAGAGAAAGATAGACACCTTAGACCTGCTTCACCACCTGTGAAGGAACCACCCTGCAGGTGGGGAGTCGGGGACTTAAACCGGGATTCTTATGCCAGTCCTTGTGTTTTGCACCACGTGTGCTTAATCCACTGCACCACTGCCCAGTCTCCAGTGTGTCATACTCCTCAGACACACCACCTGCCAAGCTGCCAGATTATTTTCAAAAGACAGAAATTTGGAGCAGTTTACCTTTTCTTTCTAGTCATTCTCCTTATTCTTATTTATTTATTATTTTTTAAATATTTATTTCCTTTTTGTTGTCCTTGTTTTTTTTATTGTTGTTGTAGTTGTTGTTGTTGATGTCATCGCTGTTTGATAGGACAGAGAGAAATGGAAAGAGGAGGGGAAGACAGAGAGGGGGAGAGGAAGACAGATACCTGCAGACCTGCTTCACCGCCTGTGAAGCGACTCCCCTGCAGGTGGAGAGCCGGGGGCTCGAACTGGGATCCTTGGGCCGGTCCTCATTTTATTTATTTTTACCAGAGCATTGATCAGCTCTGGCTTATGGTGGTATGGGGGACTGAACCTGGGACCTTGGAGCCTCACACATTAGAATCTGTTTGCTGGCGCAAGCACAAGGATAGACATAAGGATCCCCGTCTGAGCTCTGGGCTTCCCACCTGCAAGGGAGTCGCTTCACAGGCGGTGAAGCAGGTCTGCAGGTGTCTGTCTTTTTCTCCTCCTGTCTTCCTCTCCTCTCTCCATTTCTCTCTGTCCTATCCAACAACAACAACATTAATAACAACAACAATAATAAACACAACAAAAAAAACAGCAAGGGTAATAAAAGGGAATAAATAAATAAAACATTAAAAAAAAAAGAATCTGTTTGCATAACCATTGTGCTATCTCCCCCAAGCTCTAGACCAACCTTTTCAGATAGAGAGAGGGACAGAAACAGAAAGATTTCCCCAAGTGCCACGGGGAAACTCAAATCTGGGTTGCATGCATGGCAAAGTAAGCACCTTCCCCGGTGAGCTGGCTCACCAGCCCCAATTTACTTTTTACTTGTTTAGTACTTAAGTGATGTAACTGGTACCTAACAGGTAGGTAATTTATTAATGCTTCTGGAATAAATGATTTCATGTGTTTAGTTTTTTTTTTTTTTGTTGCTGTTTGTTTGTTTTTACCAGACTAAATATTCAATTCTGGCTTACAGAGGTGTTGGGGATTGAACCTGAAACTTCTGAGCCTCAGGCATGAATGTCTTGTACTTCTGATGGCGCTACCTCCTCAGCCCATTGGCAGTTCACTAATTGAGCTTTTTTCAGATAGAGACATACAGATTACAGAGGGTCCAGTGGTGGTGTACCCAGTTAAATGCATAGTACTAAGCAGAAGGACCATGCAAGGATCCAAGTTCGAGCTCCCCGCTCCCTATCTGCAGGGGGTCTGCTTCAGGAGTGGTGAAGCAGGTCTGTAGGTGTCTATCTTTTTCCCTCCCTCTCTATTTTCTCCTCCCCACTCAATTTCTCTCTGTCCCAGCCAATAAAATAGAAAAAAATAGCCCCCAGAATCAGTGGATTTGTAGTGTACCGAGCCACAGCAATAACCCTGGAGGAAAGAAAAAAGAGAGAGAGATACAGAGACAGAGGGACAGAAAGAAAGATAACAGGGCTTCCTCCAGTGCAGTGGGGCTGGGATTGAGCTTAGGTGTTGGCATGACAAAGCTGGTGCATTATCCAGGTGAACTATTTTACTGGCCCATGTTTTGCTTTTGTGACTCTCTCAAGAAGACTATCTACTCCTTATACTCCATACTTCCGTCCTGACTCATAGTGCTGACTCTGGGCCTGATCTCAGAGTATGCAAAACACACTGCGGGCTGACACACTGCAGCAAGCAGTGGGGTACGAGTGGCTGGGAGAAGAACTGGACCAGAGCTGGCACTTGCCAGCGATTTTCTCAGTTACTCACAAGAAAGCCTCTTTCCTGCGGGACTCCTTCAGTGGCTCGTCCTCTTCAGCATCGTGGCTGGAAGATGAGTGGGATTCCGCTCTAAAGGAGGGAGAGCAGAGTCAGGGGAAGCCCAGGGATGTGAGTGGAGTTGAGGAGGTCAGAGTGGGAGTCTCACCTCCTATAGGTGTCAGAGGCGGCAGCATAATGAAGGGGAGAGCAGCCTTTACAGTCAGCCTCGTTAACACCAGCCCCGGCGGTCACCAGTGTTACAGCACACTGGTAGCTGCCATTGGCAGCTGCGTAGTGCAGTGGGGTCCTGTGGGAGAAGTGCAAGAGGATGGTAAAAAAAGACAGGGAGGGACGAGTCCAAATGGTAAACCAGATGTGTAGGCAAAAATTGCTCTGTAATGCTTATCTCACTTGATCTTCAAGCCTCAACCCTTTCCTCTATCTTTTTTCGTTCCTTTTTTTTTTAATATTTATTTTTTATTTATTCCCTTTTGTTGCTCTTGTTGTTTATTGTTGTTGTTGTTGATGTTGATGTCGTTGTTGTTGGATAGGACAGAGAGAAATGGAGAGAGGAGGGGAAGACAGAGAGGGAGAAAGAAAGATAGACACCTGCAGACCTGCTTCACCGATTGTGAAGCGACTCCCCTGCAGGTGGAGAGCTGGGGGCTCGAACCGGGATCCTTATGCTGGTCCTTGTGCTTTGCGCCACATGCGCTTAACCCGCTGTGCTACCACCCGACTCCCCGCAACCCCTTTTTTTTTTTTTTATCAGAGCACTGCTCAACTCTGTCTTATGGTAGTGTGGGGACAGAACCTAAGACTTTGAAGCCTCAGGCATGAGAGTCTTCTCATACAACCATTACGCTGTCTTTTCTACTTTTTTTTTTTTAATCTTATTAGACATCCCGTGTATATCCTTGCACATGAACATACCTTCCAAACTTGTCTCTCCTCCTCAAGTCAGCTCCACTGCTCAACAGCAAATTAAGACATTCAACATTCCTGAAAGGAAGAAGGATGAGGGTTAACAGTGACAGCCTCAGGCTGGGAAGACAGCACAGTGATTATGCAAAACAACTTTCATGCCTGAGGCTCCAAAGTCCCAAATTCTATCCCAGCACCACCAAAGGCCAGAAATGAGTAAAACAAACAAGCAAATAGATAAATATAAAAGAGTGACAGCCTTGGGCCTGGGAGGTGATGCAGTAGTTAGTTTTTGTGGTCCAGGAGATGATGCAATGGATAAAGCATGGACTTTCAAATATGAGGTCCTGAGTTCAATCCCTGGCAGTACATGTACCAGTGATGTCTGGTTCTTTTTCTCTCCCCTTATATCTTTCTCATTAGTAAATAAATAAATAAAATCTTAAAAAAAAAAGATAAGTGTTAGATCTTTAAGCATAAGGTCCCGAATTTGATTCCTGACAAAACATATGCCAAGAGTGATGTTTTGCTTCCCTCTGATTCTCGTTAATAAATATATAAATCTTAAAAAAAGAAAGGAAAAGAAAGAAACAAAAAGTGATAGAGTGGTGAAACCATGCATGCACAAGGATCCAGTTGCATAAAAGAAGAGAGGGGGGTCAGGGGGTGGAGCACTCGGTTAAGTGCACGCAGTACTAAATGCACTCAGTACTAAGTACAAGGACCCACAGGGGAGTGTTGGTTCAAGTTCCTGGCTCCCCACCAGCAGGGGGGAAGCCTCAAGAGTGGTGAAGCATATCTACAGATGTCTCTCTTTCTCTCTATCTTACCTCCTCTCTCAATTTCTCTCTGTCCTATTAAAAAAATGGAAAAAATGCCCCCAAACCTATGGACATCTAATCTTTGACAAAGGGGCCAGACTATTAAATGGGGGAAAGCAGAGTCTCTTCAACAAATGGTGTTGGAAACAATGGCTTGAAACATGCAGAAGAATGAAACTGAACCACTGTATTTCACCAAATACAAAAGTAAATTCCAAGTGGATCAAGGACTTGGATGTTAGACCACAAACTATCAGATACTTAGAGGAAAATATTGGCAGAACTCTTTTCCGCATACATTTCAAAGACATCTTCAATGAAACGAATCCAATTACAAAGAAAACTAAGGCAAGTATAAACCTATGGGACTACATCAAATTAAAAAGCTTCTTCACAGCAAAAGAAACCACTACCCAAACCAAGAGATCCCTCACAGAATGGGAGAAGATCTTTACATGCCATACATCAGACAAGAGGTTAATAACCAACATATATAAAGAGCTTGCCATATCGGATGATCTCACTCTCAGGCAGAAGTTGAAAAACAAGATCAGAAAAGAAAACACAAGTAGAACCTGAACTGGAATTGGCATATTGCACCAAAGTAAAAGACTCTGGGGTGGGTGGGTGGGGAGAATACAGGTCCAAGAAGGATTCAGAGAACCTAGCGGGGATTGTATTGTTATATGAGAATCTAGGGGATGTTATGCATGTACAAACTATTGTACTTACTGTTGAATATAAAACATTAATTCCCTAATAAAAAAAAATAGTACTAAAAAAAAAATGGAAAAAATGGCCACCAAGAGCAGTGGGTTCATAGTGCCAGCACTGAGCCCTAGTGATAACCCTGGAAGCAAAAGCAAAAAAAAAAAAAAAAAAAAAAAGGGAGTCGGGCGGTAGCACAGCGGGTTAAGCGCAGGTGGCACAAAGCACAAGGACCGGTGTAAGGATCCTGGTTCAAGCCTTGGCTCCCCACCTGCAGGGGAGTCACTTCACAAGCAGTGATGCAGGTATGCAGGTGTCTCTCTCTCCCCCTCTCTGTCTTCCCCTCCTCTCTCCATTTCTCTCTGTCCTATCCAACAAGGACGACAACAATAATAACTACAACTATAAAATAACAGGGGCAACAAAAGGGAATAAATAAATAAAATAAATATTTTTTAAAAAAAAAGAAAGAGGGAGTTGGGCGGTAGCGCAGCGGGTTAAGTGCACGTGGCGCAAAGCGCAAGGACCCGCATAAGGATCCCAGTTCTAGCCCCGGCTCCCCACCTGCAGAGGAGTCGCTTCACAGGTGGTGAAGCAGGTCTGCAGGTGTCTATCTTTCTCTCCCCCTCTCTGTCTTCCCCTCCTCTCTGCATTTCTCTCTGTCCTATCCAACAACAACGACATCAATAACAACAATAACTACAACAACAATAAAAAGATAAGGACAACAAAAGGGAAAATAAATAAATAAATTAAAAAAAAGATTCCTTCTGGAGAATGGTGGCTGAGGTGTACACTGCAGTGAGCATCCAACGAGCTTTAGGTTGTCTTTTCTTTTTTCCTACTCATTGATGGGGCTTCGCCACTCTGCATTAACTTTTTGTTTGTTGGTTTGTTTGATTTTTTATTTACTGGATATAGACAGAGAGACACTGAGACAGAATGGAGAAATAGAGAGGGAGCAAGAAAGACCTACAACGCTTCCCTCCTATAGGTAGGAACTGGGAGCTCATACCCAGATCCCCTGGGCCAACTTTTTTCAGACAGAGACAGAAAGGGCTGGGGGAGATAGTATAGTAGTATGCAAAAAGCCTTTAGTGCCTGAGGCTCTGATGTCCCAGGTTCAATTCCCAGCACCACTATAAGCTAAAGCTGAACAGTGCTCTGGTAAAATAAATAAGTAGATAAATAAATAAATAACAGATAAATAAACCAGAGAGACAGAGACAGAGAGAGGGAAGAAGACATTAAAGTACTGAAGTTGAGAGAGAGGGCGAGAGAGGGACACACACCTTCGTTACCAGCACTTCGTTGCCAGTTAAGAAGCTTCCTCCTGCCGATGGGGACCTGAGACAACAGACAACTGCAGCACTGCTTCACCACTCACAAAGCTGGTGAAGGTGGGGACCAGGGGCTTGAACCCTGGTCCTTGCACACTGTAACATGTGTGCTCAACCAGGTGTGCCACCACCTGGCCCCAGGACCTGAGGCTTGAACCAAAGTCCTTATACACTGTAAAGTGTGCACCCAAGTAGGCTCAATTCCCAGCACTACCATAAGTAAGAATTGAGCAGTGTTTAGTATAAGAATAGGTAGAGAATGGCCAAAACCTGGAAGCAACCCAGGTGTCCAACAACAGATTAGTGGCTGAGCAAGTTGTGGTATCTATACACAATGGAATACTACTCAGCTGTAAAAAATGGTGACTTCATCATTTTCAGCCGATCTTGGATGGACCTTGAAAAAAATCATGTTGAGTGAAATAAGTCAGAAACAGAAGGATGAATATGGGATGATCTCACTCTCAGGCAGAAGTTGAAAAACAAGATCAGAAAGGAAAACAGAAGTAGAACCTGAAATGGAACTGGCGTATCACACCAAAGTAAAAGACTCTGGGGTGGGTGGGTGGGGAGAATACAGGTCCAAGAAGGATTCAGAGGACCTAGTGGGGGTTGTATTGTTATATGGGAAACCGGGGAATGTTATGCATGTACAAACTATTGTATTTACTGTTGAATGTAAAACATTAATTCCCCCCCCAAAAAAAAAAATCAGAAGGGAGTCGGGCTGTAGCGCAGTGGGTTAAGCGCAGGTGGCGCAAAGCACAAAGACCGGCATAAGGATCCCGGTTCGAGCCCCCGGCTCCCCACCTGCAGGGGTGTCACTTCACAGGCAATGAAGCAGGTCTGCAGGTGTCTGTCTTCCCCTCCTCTCTCCATTTCTCTCTGTCCTATCCAATAACAACAACAAAAAAAAATTTTTTTAAAATAAGTAGAGAATGAAGATGGAAAAGAACCTTATCTGAATTAAATATAATTCACAATGTTTTGGCATATTTATTTATTTACTATGTTTTTGGTGTCAGGGAATGAACCTAGGTGCTTGCACAAATGTTATACCACTGTTGAATAATCTCCCTGGGTTAATTTCCTCCCCACTGTTTATTTTAAGGAGAAAAAGAGAGGAGAGGGGAAAGTGGGGTGGGAGTGGTTGGGTGGGAACTGCCACCCTCAGTTGAGTGCACACGTCACAGCATTATAGTGCACAAGGACATGGTCTCAAATCCCCAGTCCCTACCTGGGGGAAGGTTCACAAGTGGTGAAAAGCAGTGCATCAAGTACCTCTCTTTTTCTCTGCCTATCTCCCCCTTCTCTGACAATTTTTCTTTGTCTATATACAAAACAAACAAATCAATGATATTAAAGAGAAAGAGAGAGACAACAAAACAATCTATGGGGCTCCTCTCATGCTGCCCATGGTGACCCCAAGTGGTGCCAGCCAGGGCTTAAACCCAGAGCTTTGTGCATGGTAAGGTATATGAAATAGCAGTGTTATCTGCCAGCTATTTTCTTTTCTTTCTTGCTTCTTTCCTTTCTTTCATATGTTTACAATGCTGAAGTGTTTGGATTTTTAAAAAATATTTTTATTTATTTATTACTGGATAGAGACATAGAGAAATTAAGAAGCCCTGCTTCACCACTTGTAAAGCTTCCCTTCTGCAGGTGGGGATCAGGGACTTGCACCTGGATCCTTGTGCACTGTAATATGAGTGCTTAACCAGGTGTGCCACCACCCTGCTTGGATTTTTTTTTTTCCTTTCCACCAGGGCTTCTCTGGGGCTTTGCATCTGCATTATTTCATTGCTCCAAAGACTTTATTTTTGTTTTCTTCTTTTTTCCAGATAGAGGCTGAGGAACAGAGAGGGAGAAAGAGAGAAAAGAGATGCCACGGCATCTCTCCAAATGAAGCACAAGGTTCAGGTGTGGTGCAGGGGCCTTGAACCTGTCTCCTCACACATTATAAAACGTGCACTCAGGGCTGGGCAGTGGCACACCGGATTAAGTAAGTGCCCTTATTACCATGTACAAGGACCCTGTTCAAACCTTCCCTCCGCACCTGCAGGAGGGAAGCTTCACAAGTAGTGAAGCAGGTCTACAGGTCTCTCTCTCTTCCTTCCCTCTCAATTTCTTTCTATCCAATCCAATCAAATAAAGTTTACCTCACTCTACCTCACCTCCCAGGTTGAGCTATCTCCAAGTCCTGTAATTTTTTTTTATGCTAAAATGGTTTTGAAGTCAAATAATCAATATTGCATATAGGGTCCAGGTGGAGGGCCACCCACCACCTGGGCCCTAAATGCAATATTGTTACCATGCAGGAGGATCCAGGTTCAAACCCATGGTCTCCACCTGCAGGGGGGAAACCTCACAAGTGGCTGAGTAGTGCTGTTGCAGATCTCTCTCCTCTCTATCTTTTTCTGCCTCTTCCCCTTTACTACAAAAAAAAAAAAAAAAAAAAAGCCATTGGGAATGATGGAGTCTTATATGCACTGTGTCCCAGAGATAACCCTGGTGGCAAAATAATAACAGTAACAACAGTAGGTAGTAGTGGTGGTGGTGGTGGTGGTGGTATGTGGCTAAGTGGGTAGTGTTTGACTCTTAACCATGCTCAGATTTACTCCCCTGCATCACATGTACCAGTAATACTCTGGGGTCCTCTCATTAATAGATAAATAAATAAACCTGAAAATAATAATATTGCATTGAAAAGGAGAGAGGGGCCGGGTGGTGGCGTACCTGGTTGAGTGCACATGTTACAAGGCACAAGGACCCAGGCTCGAGCCCCCCCATGTGCAAGGGGAAAGCTTTGCGAGTGGTGAAGCAAGGCTGCAGGTGTCTCTGTCTCTCTATCTCCCCCTTCCCTCTTGATTTCTGACAGCCTCTATCCAAATAAATAAATAAACAATAAAAAAAAAAGAACAGAGAAAGAATAAATATTTTAAGAAGTCACAGGCTCAGGGAGGGGCTAGGGAGGAGTAGAACTAGATATCCCTTACTGATCTGACTATTCTCATGGGGCAAGGACAAGAAAGAATGGGGGCCCCAGACCCTAGTCCAGCTCTCTTCTCAAGGCCTATAAAAAAGGGGAGAACACTCACCCTCCAGAAGCAGCAGCATGAAGACAGGTACGGCCAAGGTTGTCTGGCGTGTTGATGTCAAACCCAGCTGAGAGCACGTGCTCGTTGCTGAGTGAAGATACAATGCTGTACAGCTGACCTGCAGGCCGGAATAGCCATTCACAGGTCTCATCAGAGACCCCTGAGCAGACAGGGTCTTTCCAGTCTGTGCTTTCTCCACAACCCACCCCCACCCACGCATCCCCAGCCAAGGTCCACATACCTGAGGAAAGAAGCTTACGACAACAGTCAGAGAATCCAAAGAGAACAGCTAAGTGCAAAGGGGAACATGTCGTGGATACCGCGCCTGGGGACAGGAGAGACAGGCTACAGATTTCTCTCCTGCGACCTACCCTCTGAGAAGAGAGCCTGTTCTCCAGGCTTCCCTTCGGGAAACTTCTTGGTGTTCATATTTAGTCCAGCTCTGAGGTATACTAGCAATGGAGCCTGGCACCCAGACTCACCTGGCGGTATCCGCGCCATTGGTCATGAGGGTGCTGATGAGCAGCTCGTGTCCATAGCGAGCAGCCACGTGCAGGGGTGTGTTCCCAAATTTGTCAGCACAGTCAATCTCACTGCCTGGGGGGGGGGAGGGAACACACACACATACTCACATTCAAGCTGACCTTAGGCTCTAGGTTACTCCCATGAGGAAGCTGAGTAGCTTTGTCCCTGGCAGACTATTCATTCCACATGAATGCATTCTCTTGCTTGCTGGAAACCCTTAGAGGGTGGTCCAGGAGGTGACACAGTGGATAAAGTATTAGACTATCAAGCAGAAGGTCCTGAGTTCGATCCCCGGCAGCACATGTACCAGAGTGATGGCTGGTTCTTTCTCTCCTATCTTTCTCATTAATAAATACATAAATAAAATCTTTTAAAAAAGAAAGCCTTAGAGAGGGCACCAAAATAAAGGACAGGAGGGGAGGGGTTCAGGTCCTGGTTTATGAGAATGTCTACACATGTGTCAACAACTGTATTTACTGCAAGCCATTAACCGCCCCCCAAAAAAAAGCTTTAGAGGGGCAGTCAGGGGGCTGTTAGTGGCTAGAGCACTAGACTCGCAAGCAAAAAGTCCTGAGTTTGATCCCAGACATTGCATGTGTCAGAGTGATACTCTGGTTC
>NW_026647314.1:0-20000 GCF_950295315.1 Erinaceus europaeus | reverse complement strand
CCCCCATATTTTTCCCTCTGGTCAGCACAGAGGAATCCATGTTCACCTTTAAACCTGGCTTTTGTGGCAAGGATTCCTGCCTGCTTATTGATTTTCAAGCATATTTGGCTCCTTTGCATCATATGAAATGCAGGGACCCACATGCAATATGGGAATCACCCCGCCAGGATGTTCTCTAAAAGGTTCACAGAGGTTTGCTAAGGAGAAATAATATGACAATTAAAAACATTTTTATTATCTTTATTTATTTATTGGACAAAGACAGCCAGAAATCGAGAGTGAAGGCGGTGATGGGGGGTGACAGACACATGCAGCACTGCTTCACCATTCACAAAATTCTCCCTCTACAAGTGGGGACAGGGGGGCTCGAACCAGGGTCCTTGCATATTGTAACATGTGTGCTCAAACAGGTGCACCACCACCTGGTCCAAATATGGCAATTTTTAAAGCCAAGAAGAATGAGTCAATGCCATATGTCTCAGGAAAGGCTGTGTTAATGTTTATTAAAAGAGAACCAAAGAGCTTCTCGGTTTTAACTACTTCCTGGTGGAAAACGTGGCACCAAGTCCATCTTCCCCTATGCATTCCACAGTACGACATGTGTGGGGTCAGAGGAAAACACTAAACACTTGTCCAAATTCTTTAGCTCAATGATGATGCCCTGCTTAATACAAGTTAGAAGACCTTTACGTGGGTAGTGGGTGGTGGCGCAGCGGGTTAAGCGCACATGGTGCAAAGCGCAAGGACCAGCTTAAGGATGCTGGTTCAAGCCCCCGGCTCCCCACCTGCAGGGAAGTCGCTTCACAAGCAGTGAAGCAGATCTTCAGGTGTCTGTCTTTCTCTCTGTCTTCCCCTCCTCTCTCCATTTCTCTCTGTCCTATCCAACAACAACAACATCAATAACCACAATGTTAAACAAAAAGGGCAACAAAAGGGAAAATAAATAAATAAATGTTTTTTTTTTAAAAAGAAGACCTTTACATATTTGATTTCCCTACCACAACAACCAAAAAGCTTTGATTCCACTTCTGCAGGGGAAGAGCCAGAAACACAGAGAGGGTCATCACTTACCCAGGGTGGCATTATTTTACACTTCATTCATATGATCTTTCCTTTAAGAAGAAATCCACTGTCACTATTCAAAATATGATTCAAGCAGTCATCATGTGCAGACACGAAGGCCTCTTTTCCTTTATTTTTTTAATTTCCTTATTGGGGAATTAATGTTTTACATTCGACAGTAAACACAATAGTGTGTTCGTGCACAACATTTCCCAGTTTTCCATATAACAATACAACCCCCATTAGGTCCTCTGTCCTTTATTTTTATAAAACTGGGGCTCACATGTACATTTTTTCACTGCTCCAGGCCACTATTTTCATTCAGATAGAGAGAAAGAGAAAAGAAGGAAAGCCACCAAAATACAGGAGCTTCTTCTGGTACCGTAGCACCTTCCTTGTGGTAACTGGGCCTCACACACATAGCAACCTAGGTGCCTTGCCTTGTGAGCTATCCATCCCCAACATTTGCAATAATTAGCTTGACTTCTTAAAGACCTCAGAGGAAAAAGATTAACTGTGTCCTCATGGTTCATATTTCTAGATGTGTCCATGGGCACAAATTGGCACACACCTCTTTTGTCTTTGGAAATAGACAAGTTTTTTTTTTATTTTATTGGGGGAATTAATGATTTATTTTACTGGGGAGTTCATAGTCTTTCAAGCATGGGTACAACCTCTCATCTCTGCCTTGATAGGTGTTCAGAAGGTACACCATAACTCTAAAGTCTCTTCATCCTGTCCCTTCCCTCCTTCCCCAGAGTCCTTTGCTTTGGCGCAATCCACCACAGCCAGTCCAAGATTTCAGCTTCTGTCTTCTCTTACCGTCTTTTATTCTTAAGTTCCACCTGTGAGTGAGATCATTCAGTATCAATCTTTCTCTTTCTGACTTATCTCATGCAATATGATACCTTCATGTTGACCAAAATATTACAAAGGAGATGACCTCATCATTTAAACAGTTGTATTGTACTCCACTGTGTATATGTACCACAACTTTCTTAGCCAGTCATACGTCATTTGGCATCTGGGTTGCTTCCAGGTTTGGGCTATTACAAACTATGTGTTTCATAAAGTTGGTCTGTCCTCAGACATTAAGTTTAGCATGTCCTCTGCCCAGACTATCAACACTGGCAGCCTGTGTTACTCCCTTTCAGAAATGCCCCACCCCAGACAGACCATAGCAGTGGGTCCAACGCAACCCAGAAGAGGTGGCCAGGTAGTTGAGCACTTACCGCGCCGTGCGCAAGGACCCAGGTTCAAGCTCCTGCTCCCCATCTGCAAGTCTGCAGGTGTCTATCTTTCTCTCTCCTTCTCTATCCTCGCTTCCCCTCTCAATTTCTTTCTGTCCTATCCAATAAAATAAAAAGAAAAAAAAATAAAAAGGAACTAAATAACCACAGGGAGCAGTGGATTCCTAGTGCCAGCATGGAGGCCCTCAATAACCCTCATGGCAACAACAACAACAAAATTTTAGGAAGTTCAAAAGAAAAGCAAATCATAACCACCTTGGAATATAGCAACTGGCTTTATTAGAAATGGCTTCTGAGGTGAACTTCTCACCTCTAACTTCTTTTATTAATGGGTACTGCCTGGACCAACTGTGGAAGAAGCTACAAGGTCCCAGCTGAAAAAACAAAACCACATAGCTTTCCTCTGAGCACTCACCAGCAGGACTAAAAACGGGTTCAACAGTGGGCCCAGCAGAGTATACCCTTTACTATTATTGCAAGGTCTGGAGCTCCACAGGTACTGAACACCAAGGGGAAATTTCATGAATGATACAGCTGTGCACAAGCATCCCTTCTTCTTTCTGTGTCTCTCTCCCTCTCTGTCTCTATCTGAAATTAAAAAGGGGAAAGAAAACAAGAGTCCACAGGAATACTAAAGGCATTCAGGCAAGAAGCCATCTCACTTAAAAAATAATAAAAAGGTTTATTTTTATACTCAATGCATATTTTTAAAAGGTTCCCTACATACACTGTAAAAGCAAACTCAAAGTCCTTTACCCTCTCTCTCGGCCACTTCTCCAGAGTCTGGAAAGTGATCTTGCATTTTCAGAGGCTGTTTCTCCTACCCGGGGTCCCTGGAACCCTTCAGAAGCTGAGCGTTTATAATGAACGAGGTCGGTAATGCCTGCAGCTTCTGGGCTGCTTAGCATGAACAGAGGTGACCCAGGGGCAAGCCTAGCCAACCCCACCCCCAGGTCAGGATAATGAACAATGGCTAGGTAATTTGGGTTAGAACTGCTGCATGCCTGGTGGACTGGGGTCCTCATGGTGGTGTTATATGATAAGCGTCAGAGACCACTCTAGACCAGTTTAGTCAAATTTGAGGGTCTTTATTCAGCCGGCCGGTGACTACCCTCACAGCCTAAGCGCTGCTCAGAGCACAGTCCCGAGCTCTAATTCAAGCAAGTTTTTATAGGGGAAAAACCATATCCTTACTGGAAAAAACAGGACACAGATGCGGGAAGCAAGCATGATTACAGAAACTAAAAATTGGGTTAGGACAGCTCATTACTCTGGTCAAGGCGACTTGTTAGGAGAACAATTGGACAATGAGATATACAACTTGTTTGGCCATTGAGGGATGGGGGGGGGGTATGGCACTTGGCAGTAAAGCGGTTGAGCAAGTGTTAAAATTTTCTACAGCTTGGCACTTTCACGGGTTCGAATTTAGGTCAAGATGGAGCTAGTTATGCTAAGAAAGTGGCAACCCTGTCACAGTGGGAGTCAACCACTGACCCCCATACACTCACTGCTGACCTCATCACTACAGCCAGACCCTCCCACCTACCCCGAAAGCAAAGCCTTTTGTAGGGGGACAGCAAAGGGAGAGCTTCTAGAAAATTCCAGGGAAGTGTTTCAGTGTCACAAGGCCTAGCTATTGCTCTGAGTTTCCTTGCTGGGGTGTTGCTGGGAGGTGAGGGTTAGGGTGTGTCGGTGACAGATGCGTGCTAAGAGCACCCTCCCTGCGGCCCAGGGGAGCACCCAGAAGGCGTGGGAGGAGCAGCAAAACAGTTCTGTATCTCCGGAGCCCTTGGTCCATTTCCGAAGTCATGACTATGCTGGCAAGTTTGGGCGTGCGTATCGCCATAGCCCGCACCGCGAGGCCGCGGATGAGGGCTGCAGCCCGAAGCTGCCTCCAGTCCCCTCCCACTGTCCCCTCCCCCTGCTCTTCACCCCACCCCTGGTTATTTGGAAGATTCGAGTTCATTAATTAAATCCCGTGCTTAGATCGAGCCGCTCACATTATTCCCATCGCATTTATCTCGCAGGCGGTGGAGGCGGGGAGCCCGGCTGGAATCGCGCCGGGGGAGCGGGAGCCGGCGGCCGGGACGCAGGGCGCGCTCCCCGCCACGCCGCCGCCGCCGCGCAGCCCCTCCGGCTTCCGGCTCGGCCTCCCGCCCGCCGGCGAGCGAGCCGGGCCTCTGGGGTCCCGCGCCTCTCCGGGGTTCCCGCCCCCGGTCCTCCGCGGCTCCCCGCCCGGCCTCCTCCCCCGCAACACACGCGGACACGCGCGCGCGAACACACTCACACGCCCCGCCACACCGGCGCGCCGCTCCATGGACCGCCTTCCCCGCTCGCCCTGAGCCCAGCCCAGCCCAGCCCAGCCCAGCCCAGCCCAGCCCAGCCCGGGATGAGAAATTGCAAAATGGCCCGGGTCGCCAGTGTGCTGGGGCTGGTCATGCTCAGCGTCGCCCTGCTGATTTTATCGCTCATCAGCTACGTGTCCCTGAAAAAGGAGAACATCTTCACCACTCCCAAGTACGCCACCCGGGGGGCGCCCCGAATGTACATGTTCCACGCGGGATTCCAGTGAGTGCGGGCCTCTCTTTGAGCGCCCTCGGGTATCTGGTTTATGGGAGGTGGACTGATTTTTGGTTTGGGGGTTTTTTGGTTTTGGGGGGAGTCTTAGAGGGGGTGGCTGAGAGGAGGGTGTCTTGGCTTCTCCTCCTTGTCCACACTTTGGACAAGCTACCTGAGTGGTCCTTCCACGCCACTCCTCTCTCGGATACTCCTTTCCTCCTCCCCTTCTGTGTATTTTTTTTTCACCCCAAGCCCTAAAAGCTGTTGTGCTGTTAATCGATGTGATTGCATTGCATTTCATGTCTGCAATCCCTTCCCCCATTGCTAGAATGTGCAGAGGGTTTAGGGAGAATGGTGGTGGAGGGAGAGGCCGGGGAGGAGGAGGGAGGGGTGGCAGGGGGCGGTGATCCGGGAGGTGGACCACATGCGTGCGGCAGCGCCTTCCCGCGCCTGGCCCGCAGACCCAGTAGCTGAAGCTTCGGGCGGTGGAGCGGTTTAATGGCGCAGGCGCCGGACTCCCCAGCGTTCGCCTCCACTCCTCTCCCTCCTCCACGCTCCCACCCCCATCGAGCCCGTGAAGCCCCTGGGGGTGTTCTACCTCGCTCCTTTCCCCTCATTGCCTTCGCTCCCTCCTCCCTTTCCGGGATTTCTGCCATCCCCCGCCCTCTGCGGGAAGCGAGCCTTCTAAGGGCCTCCTCTCCTCCTCCCGGGTCCCAGTCACCGCCGCTGGGCGCGGGGCTGGACAGGGAGCGCGCCACGCACTGCACTGCTGGGAGGGGCCACCGAGAGTCCCTGTCCCTACCTGTGGCCCCCACAACCGGGATCCCTGCCAGGGTGTCCCGAGGAGTGGGACACACACATACAGTCCCTGTCTCTACCTGTGACCCTCCCCCCAGGGCTCCCTGCCTGGGCCTCCCGGCTCCTGGGACACACGTACAGTCCCTGTCCCTGCCGGTGACCGCCTCCCCCCTCCACCCACCCAGTCTCCCTGAGGCCTGAATTACACACACATACAGCCCCTGTCCCTACCTGTGACACCCCTCCCCAGGACGCCCCGCTAGAGCCTCCGGTGGCGTGGGGTACACACGCACAGCTGTGGTCCAAACCGAGCCCGAGGTACGGGCACCTAGATAAATCCCACATGGGCATGCAAAACCCCATTTGGGGCCTCCGGGGGATCCCCAAGCCGGGGACGAGGAGTGAAAAGAGACAGAGACTCCGAGAGGAAGAGGTTAAGGCGGGGGCCACCCGCAGTCTCCCCCCGGGTCTCGGGTTTCCTCTGCTCAAGGCCGCGGTGGCTTGGAGGGCCGGGCGCTGTCCGCGGTGCTGATCCGGGGCTGATCTCGGGGCTCTCCTGCAGCCGCTCCCGCAGCTTTAGCTCCCGGCCCGCCGCGACCGCCATTTTATGGTCTCTCCCGCACCCAGGAGAGGTGGACAATAAAGACAGCCCCCCCACACACAGTTGTCTTTCTCCCCTCCCACCTCACCCTGCCGTCTGTGGGGAGCAGAGGGACCTTTGGAGTGGGCTGGCTCCCTCCCTGCCCCCAAAGGGCAGGACTTGAATGGCACCTTGGCTTCCCCCAGCTGAGGCCTCCTCACGTTTGTTCTCATGCCCCTCTCCAGGTCACAGTTTGCGCTGAAGTTTCTAGACCCATCCTATGTGCCTGTCCCGAACACTCTGAGCCAGGACCTCCATCAGAGACCTTCCAAGTGGACATTTAATCGGACAGCGTTTTTACATCAAAGGTAGGATAGAAGGGAAAGACTCAAGAGTGTTTTTTTTTTAACTCTGGAGCTCAGCAATTCAAAACAACAACAAATCTATCCCCCACTCCCCTCCCCCATGTGTTTGTATTCTCTTCACAAAAGCTAATTGCACAACCCCTCCCCCTCCTTAAGTCTGTAGTGTCCTCTCATTAAAATAAATAAATAAACAAACAGATGGAAGGAAGAAGAAATATTTCAATATCCCCCTGAACTGAGCGCCATGATTTAGAGAGTAAACAGAATAACAGCTAATATTGCCAAAGTCATCTACTAAAAGGCCACTCAGTGTAGTTGTATCTCCCCACCAGAGATATTTTGAAAAAATAAAATAGTACAGTCTCACTGTAGTACACAGGAAATACTGTTATCCACTACTAGCAAATCACTAGTGGAATTCTTGGGTCAAATATACTGGGACATTTATGTATGATTTTTTTTCTTCATTAGACCTTTACAGCTTTTAACCTATTGTAAAAGCTACTCACATCATTATTGTCTTGTCATTTATACAGGAAGGAGTGTGTGTGTGTGTGTGTGTGTGTGTGTGTGTGTTTATTTCGTTTTTGAGGTAGGGGAAGAAGGATGAATTTTATTCACTTTTATTTAATCTTCGCAGTGATTCTGGTCTCTCTTAACAAGCCCAGCTAAAATCATTACTACCCCTTCCTTCTTGGTGGGGTTATTATATTACTAAATGGAATGTGAGCCATCTAGTGTATTCATTAGGGGTGTGAATACTTATTTTAAAAGATACTTATTTCACCACTGTAGGAGGTTGTGTTTAGGTTACAACATGTCTAGTTATTATTTTAATCTAGCAAAACAACTAAAATGATATATGTATATATATACATATATATATATATATACACATGTACATACACAAACACACACATACAATAGTTTTAAAATGTTGTTTACTTGAAAAGTGGTCATCATCCTGTGACTATAGTTTAAAACTTTTAAATACTGGTTAATTAGAAATGAACCTGTGACAATTCTAAAGCCCTAGGAGTGTTCTTTTTGATTTGGGAGGCTTTAACAATATAAACTATATATCAACAAAGCAGAAAACTACCATGGTAGTTTCTGTACTTTTCTTTCAAAATATTGTTTCTACTGTAGGTCATATGATCTAAATTGATGACCAGTCAGAATGTTTTCTTTTCAAAATAGCCCTTTCTTCACCCATTTACTAAGCAATTTTGAATTAATTTCCTCAGTATAATTTTATTTTTAACAAAATATTTTATTTGAACAAATATGTTTCTGTACAGAAATACTCACTATTACAAAAGTGTTGCCTCCTTTAAATTTTTTTTGATTTGTGATTCACAAGATCATAAAATTAAAATAGCATCACTCTACACCATACTCACCACCACCCCACACAATAGCCTCCATAGTTCTCACAAAGTCTTAGAGGCTGTTGGCAGTATAACTATATACTTTTTCAGTATCATTTTAAACTCACTGTACCTTTATGGTAACAGCTTGTAAATAGTAGTATTGATAATGTTGGAAAATTGAGACGAAAGCTTCCGTTTGTGTTGTTCTTCAACAGATGGAATCTTTTAAAAATATTTCAGGTAAAGCGATGACATGCAGTGTAATTTGTGTCATATCTGTTTTTTTTGTTTGTTTGTTTTTGTTTTTTAGGCAACAGATACAGGAGATTTGAGATGATTTCCTAGAGCCAAAGAATCAAGTAGCAAAGTAACATGTTATTGGTCTCTTAAATGCTTTAAAGAGCTTGAGACTTTAAGAAGAGATGCTTAATTTTGCTTAAAGCTCAACATGGAAGCAACTGGAAATTATTGCTAAGTATTAGCCTAGCTGTGTTTATCTTTTGAATTCTTAGAATATACACACATTTTCACTATTTGCAATCACCTTTTTTTCTAAGCATTAGATTTCACCAACTAAATTGTCTTTCTACATAATCAAATAGAAAAATGTATGTTTCATTATTCAAAGGCCCTTAATGAGATTACCATCTTATTTCTATTAAATATTCAACTACACTCACTGCTATTACCACATTTTAATAATAGATAATAATAGAATGACTCATATCTATTTGGCTCCTATTTGGACACTAGTGATAGTTGATAAGCCTTGAGCCCTACAATCCAATAGCAAAGAGTGCTTAGTTACAAACTCTTGAGTCACCAATCTGTGTGCATTAATGTGAGTTTCTTTATGGCCTGTGTAAATTGCCTCCTGTATTTTGTGACACAGTTTGCCCTATGCCTCTCCCTTGATCGATTATACCCTTCAAGTAGAACAGAAAACCAGAGAATGGCTGCTAAAACTGTAAGTTGCAAGACAGAGTGTTGATTCTCAAGCAGTCTCCTCCCTTCAAAGACCAAAGAATGTGTATACTTCCTTGGATTCAGTGTGTATACGATTCTGGTCTGAATGAAATGGCAACATATGACATAAAATGGAAGATAATTATTTTGAATTGGATGCATTTAATGAATTTCTTTTTATTTTAGGCAAGAAATTCTTCAGCATGTCGATGTAGTAAAAAATTTTTCTTTGACCAAGAATAGTGTTCGGATTGGACAACTGATGCACTATGATTATTCCAGCCATAAGTATGTTTTCTCAATTAGCAATAACTTCCGATCACTGCTTCCAGATGTGTCACCCATTGTGAATAAGCATTATAATATTTGTGCTGTGGTCGGAAATAGTGGGATCCTGACAGGGAGCCGGTGTGGACAAGAAATAGATAAGTCAGATTTTGTTTTCCGTTGCAATTTCGCCCCCACGGAAGCTTTCCAAAGAGATGTTGGAAGGAAAATCAACCTTACCACCTTCAACCCCAGCATCCTGGAGAAATATTACAACAATCTTTTGTCCATTCAAGATCGTAACAACTTTTTCCTCAGTTTGAAAAAGCTCGATGGGGCCATTCTTTGGATCCCTGCCTTTTTTTTCCACACTTCAGCAACTGTTACCAGGACATTAGTTGACTTTTTTGTTGAACACAGAGGTCAGTTAAAGGTCCAATTGGCTTGGCCTGGAAATATAATGCAACATGTCAACAGGTGTGTATATTTTATTGCCTTTAACTCATACCCCACCAGATGGCAAATCCATATTTTAATCTCTTGGGGGTGGGAGCTGTCCTGTTGGTTAGCTGTTGTGGTAAACTTAGTACTTTTGTGCTTTGTAGTGAATGAATCTGGAGTCATTCTAGATAAGAAGTTATAGGTAGGAAGTTCAGTCTCCCACCAAATGGAAGGATAAACTGATAAACCGGTGTTTATCAACCTGCCTTCTCTGTTTCCTTAATAGCACAGCTAATGAGCAGTTGTGAAAATCACCATGAAGTCAGAGGCGTTCTTTAAGTGGGTATCTATAGCCCAACAATACCCAAAAAACTAAATCAGTGAAATAAAATCTCATTCTGAAGAATATGCAGTTGACTCAAAGTGTTCCTTTTTATTTTATGCTTGGGTATTTTATAGATACCCAAGATTAGCAAATCACCTAGATAAATTATAACTTGTATAATCTGATATATATACCTTAAGGTCTGAGTGCCAAAACATGTGAAGAGTATCTTATGGGTTTGTTGTTGACCATTGTCCAATCTAAGATCGACTGGAAATGCAATATTTCCATTTAGTTTGATGAGTCTTAATGCTGGCTATACATTAGAATCACATGGGCACTGGGGTTAAGGCGACAGCATAATGGTGTGCAAACAATTTTCAAGCCTGAGGCTCTGAGTTCTCAGTTTCAATCTCCAGCACCACCATAAGCCCTAGCTGAGCAGTGTTCTGGTGAAAAATGAAGGGAAGGGGAAGGGGAAAGGGAGAAGAGAAAGGAGGGGAGGGGAGAGAGGAGAGGAGAGGAGAAGGGAAGAGAGGGGAGGAGAAGGGAAGAGAGGAGAGGAGAAGAGAAGAGAGGGGCTACCTGGATATCTTTGGAAAACTACTATTCCCTGGATTCTGTTTCAAAAGATTCTAATGTAATTCTGGTGAGGGAGAAGAAAATGCTGTTTTCTGGTAACTCCCTAGATGAGTATAGAATGTTGTAAGAACTGGGAGGCACTACTCCATGGTATTATAAAATAATATTCTACCCTTTAAATGTGAGATTGCCTCAACTCTGGTTTTCCTAGTATAGGTAGTTCCGGTGTTCAAACATAGTGTTTCTGCCAATCAGACAGAGTAGACTCTGAGAAATCTAGTAAACAGAGAATTCTAAAAAATTCTAAAGATATCTACCTATAGTAGATTATTCCCATCCTATAGTTTTCTAGTCTTCCATACTAAAAAAGATATTTGCAGTTGACCTCTTATGGAAAGAGAAACATCCTCTAATAAACTGGAAAACATATGAATAGTGGAATAATATCATAATTTTCAGTCCCAAATTAAGCTTTTACTTGAGTGAAAGAGGCGCTGTATTGCCTGGCATCATTTCTATAGTTCCTCTGAAAAGAAACATGATTAACCATCATCACGAGGATGAAGGAAAAAAACTTGGACTCTATAGTCTCCTGGAATGTATGGTCATTTTCTAGAGGGCAATAAAGCACATCTCCTAAGCGTCCAGAGAAGGGAAGCAAAGTACAAAGCCCAGGAGCTATTTACCACACATCATTGCCCCATGTGGGCAGAGCCAGAGTGAGAAGCCAGCCCTCTTGCCACCCTGTCCTGTGGTCCTTTGACCCCTTCACTTTTGCTTCTCATATTCAGCTGAAGTTCAGCTGCATGAGAAGAATATTTCAGCACTGATTCTAGCCCTTTACACAGGATTGTTAAGACTAATGCTGAACTTTGACATTTCAACTAGAAGGGGAAAACAACATCTCTGAAGCTTTTGGATACTGAAGAAAGAACTGTATGTTCTTTGGAACTTGTAGAAACTGATCTGTGTGGCTTTTCGGAAGCCCACGGGGTCATCTGTAGTGCTAAAACTACTCAGGCTTAAGCTAAGTGCATTGGTTCAGTGAAATTATAGTTCATGGAGACCTAATTCACAAGCAGTCTAATTATCTCTGCATTGCCAGTGGTGTAAATACACCCACCCTGAGCAGTCTCAAATACTTAATAGTGTATATTGAACAGGTCAAAATACTGTCTAAGTAGAGAAGACACAACAACCATAACTTAGCAGTTTTTTTAAGATGCAGAAAGTTTATAGACACTTTCCTGAGACACTGGCATGCTTGCAAGCCTCTAGCGAAAAGACAGAGGAGCAGGGAACAAGCTTTTTTTTTTCTTAATTGTTTTATTATCTCTATTTATTGGATACAGACAGCCATAAATCAAGATGGAGGAGGAGATAGAAAGGGAGAGATACAGAGAGAGACACCTGCAGCACTGCTTCACCACTCATAAAGCTTTCCCCCTGCAGGTGGGGGCTGGGGGCTTGAACCTGGGTCCTTGTGCATTGTAACATGTGTACTCAACCAGATGCATCACCACCCAGCCCAGGGAACATACTTTTTGACCTGAGGGTGGAGAAAAATAAAACTGCACCACTTTTCTGAGCCCAAAAAGGATTTTATCTTTAGGTTTGTGTGAGGAAATGACAAAGGCAGTCGGTCCCCTAGATTAAATAATCCCCTGCCCACATCCAAGGAAGCTTTATGTAGAAGTGTTGTCATCTTCCTCAGTGACATGACCATTCTGGAGGATAACTCAGAAGCAGGGCTGGCTTCAAGCATGTCAGCTGTACACTCACAGAATTTTCTGCTCAGAAAGTCCCAGAATTTGGTTTAATACTCTGTTATTGCCCACTTGAAAGTCTTAGTAATTGCTCAAGGAGGACCCCATATTTTCAGTTTGTACTGCCTCACTTTTTTTTCCTGAACTACAAATCTACTGCTCCTGGCAGCTTTTTTTTTTTTTTTTTTTTTCCATTTTATTGGGTAGGACAGAGAGAAATTGAGAGGGGAGGTGAGTAAAGAGGAAGAGAGAAAGGTAGATACCTGCAGACCTGCTTCACTGTGAAATGTCCACCCTGCAGCTGGGGAGCCAGGGACTCAAACCCAGATCCTTGCACTTAGTACTATGTGTACTTATCCAAGTGCACCACTGCCCAGCCCCCTGCCTCACAAATCATATATCCAGTCCTGCCCAGAAATGTTTCATGGTCTCAAAGATAGATTCAAGGCAAGTACTGTTTAAGGTACATGGATAGCAGGCACCTACCAGTCCCCTCATACTGATTTTTCTGACTAAACCCTTCAACACTGGCCTCTGAACCCCTCTGTACTTATTGTTCCACAGGTACTGGAAAAGCAAACATTTGTCTCCCAAGCGACTGAGCACAGGTATTCTTATGTACACCCTTGCGTCAGCAATATGTGAAGAGATCCACTTGTATGGATTTTGGCCTTTTGGATTTGACCCCAACACCAGGGAAGATCTTCCATACCATTACTATGACAAAAAAGGAACCAAATTCACCACCAAATGGCAAGAGTCCCACCAATTGCCTGTTGAGTTTCAGCTGCTGTACCGAATGCATGGGGAAGGGCTCACCAAGCTGACTCTGTCACACTGTGCCTGAGAACTCTCAACAGGAAGTGCCAAATGGCTGTTTAAAAAGTGCCCCAAATCAAATTGAATAGTTTTCAGAGTAGAACCCTAGAGATTTCTTAGAAGGAGTGTCTGCCATTTCAAAGGAAAGCTGTCTTCTTCTTGCCCTCTTCTGCACTCACTGATCTTTTTAAGGGTCTTAGCGGGACAGAGGCACTGAAGCTGCTTGGTTTAAAAGCTGATTGGTAGAGGGACTGTTGCATTTGGAGCTATGCTGCTAAGGAAATGGTTCAACGTGTGGCCTCTTTTTTTTTTTTTTTAATGAGGACTGGAGCTATACTCTGCAGCTCTTTTCAGATACAGTCCTCATATAGTCAGTGGTGCCTGGCCAGTTCGGGCAGGATCTCAGTTGTACCTGGACAGGATCAGGCTCTTCAGAATGGAAATGTAAACTGGTTGGGATATTTCATTTCTCTCTTGCTCTCCTCACACCTCACAGCCTCACCTTTTGTCCCTCTATCATGGAGTTTACCAGTTTGCTAAGGATAGTGCCGCATTCTGTTTGCTTGTGTGTGCTGCATCGGTACTTGATGTGTTCAAGGCTCTGGGTAGCTCTGATGTTTTGTGACAAGCTGGACAAACGATGATGGATCCCTTATGATTAGCTTTTATAAAAGAAGCCTCACTAATCCATGCTGTCAACCTACAGTGTGGCCCCTTTTTGGTGAGAGGCCTACAACGCAATGTGGCCTTCCTTGTGAATGGAAGCGGCTCTCATGACGTGAGTGCGGCCTCCCCATCCCGGAGGGCCTTCTAGCCAGGTTGTAGTGCCTACCACAGTCCCTATCTAAGCACTGCACTGGAAAGTCCCTGAGATTCTATAGAAACCATGAGTCAACCTAAGAGCCTGGAACACACAAGAGGAAAAGGAAGCAGAAGGTTTAGAATTGAGGGACTCCTGTGTCCCCTAAAGTGTTGTGACCATGTTGCCTGTTGAGAACCATGGAGAGGCTGACCAGGCCAGGTCACCATGAGCATGGTGCTGAAGTGAAGTCCTTTTTGGTACCTCTGTGCCCACCAGCACAGGACAGTTGAGCACACTGGATAGTCCCTCTTTCCCCTGATGTTAGATGTATATATCTATGAACTAGGTACTTAAAAAGGAAAAATGATGGTGTAATGGCAAGGTTTGATATTTAAGAACCCCTGGAACTTGTGACGTGTAGGCCTTGAAGGAATTATTCACCTGTTGCATTATTGTTGTTATTATTACTATTATTATTATTTCAGCCTCAAGAGTAAGAATTACATCACCCTCATCCCTAACATTTCACTGAGTAGCACTTTGTCCTTCCAGTTCAGTCCATAGTCTGGCCAAGTTGTTGTTAAATTTTAATAGGAGTTTCTTCTTTCCAAATGCCAGTCAAGCATATTTGCAACACATTTGGGTGGGGTAGTTTGTTCTTTTCCAGAAATCTCATCTAGATTGCTTGCAGTGTTATAAAAACTATTTGAAATAATGACTGGCATTCAGTAATCAACTCAGTGTCCCTCTTGGGGAATGTATACTCATGACTAAAATTAAACCAGATACAACAAGGGAAAGACACACAACTTATGTTCATGTTCTGCCTGGTCCTGAAGGGGAGTTATTCTATTCTAGTGTTCTTTCTGACTTTTTCAGATCCAGATATTAAATAGTGGAAGAAAAATCATACAAGTTCAAATGTGTTACCACTGAGTACATATCTTTCAATATTGTGTGGCAGGTCATTGTCCAGAAAGATAAGGAAATAGATGAGTGGATGTTTTGAAATGAGAAACACTAAAGCAGTAGTTTGAAAAGTAGAAAATAGAAATAGTTTTAAATTCAGTGGTGGACAGGCATCACCACCACACAGTGTCTGCCCCCCTGTCACACTAAAGGGAACAACAGGACTAAACAGAACAGAACTGCTGTGTGCTGTGAGGGCCACTGGAGACTGGTAACTGACAGAAGTGTTTAGTTGTCTCTTCCTAAGCACTTCAGTTCATTTGCTTACAGATAATGGATATGAATGCCAGTATTATAGGGCCAGCTTCTGACTCTGGACTTTTAATCCCAGTGTGCCTGTTAGATTTCACTAAGTGTAGATGAATAGACACTTTGAACCAGGCAAGCTAAAAGAAGGAATGACTAGAATCTCCAAGAGCAGTTACTAGTCTAGAGTTAACCTTTTAAATTATATGTCATTTTATGCCACTATTTTTTAATGCTACTATTAAGTGGTAGGTTTTTTTTTGCTTGTTTGTTTGTTTGTTTATTTTAGAAATCTCTGAAGAAAATCCTAAGCTCTCCCATGGCAGTGAATCATAATTTTCATAATGTGTGAATTCTTTGTATACAGCTTGTATCCCTCCTACAGGAAATACTAGGTGTGATATGTGGGTAAAACATTTACTCCAGTCTTCAGCAGATAGAATTTTTACTCTACTTTTATTATTCATTATACCCTTGACCTACAGTTCCAACATAGAGAAAAGCAGCCCCCTAGCTAATCATTCAAAAACTAACTCGTTGAAAATTATTGCAAAGATTAAACTGAAATCCCCACCATCATGGCCAAACAACATGGTGAGTCTTGTGACAAGAAAAGTGACAGTGAGGGCTAGTGAACTGGCTCACTTGGATAGTGTGGGAAGGAAGGAAAGAAGGAAGATAGGTAGGTAACAGAAGTTTTGGACCTCTGTAGTCAAGAGCAGTGAACTGGGCAGACACAAGACCATTTGGTCCTTTCCTGATTCACCTACAGATATAAAATCCTAACTTTTGTGTTGCCTTTGTTGTATTAGCTTTAGATTCAGTGCATCTTCTTGTCAAAACTTTTATTCTTTTAGGACAGTCACAACAGAGTCCGTACTCAATGACTTGAATAAGTTACCGGAAGCCCCCATGACACCAACACAAATGACCAATGTTGCTGCAGAGGGGAAACACACACACACACACACACACACACACACACACACATTTAACAGCCAGTTTAATATCAGTCCCTCCATTTTCATTGGTTGCTCTGAGTGTCCTATGCAGGTTTGTAGATCCAAGGTAGACAGTTAAAATGTCCTACCAAGAATCC
This sequence comes from Erinaceus europaeus, assembly GCF_950295315.1. Lineage (NCBI taxonomy): Eukaryota > Metazoa > Chordata > Mammalia > Eulipotyphla > Erinaceidae > Erinaceus > Erinaceus europaeus. The sequence goes on along the minus strand of NW_026647314.1, from coordinate 3,731 downwards.
TTCCCATACTCAGAAACTATCATATCTAATGATATCTAATATCATTAGATATGATAGTTATATTAGATATTATATTAGATATAATATCTATATTATATTAGATATCATATCTAACGATATCTAATCATATCCATTTCTCACTGCCTTTGCTTCTTAAACACTCTTGACCATTGTGACAATGCTGTAGTTAGTAGTGTTCTTTGCCTCACAATGCTGACTGTGACAATGTGTGACCTTGATTCAGGCACCTGATCATGAAGCCAGGATTTGCAAAAGGAGTGACTCCTTCACCCTCATGTCCAGGCCTCCAGTTATCCACAAGCAAGAATACAAGGACTAAACCACTTTAATGGAGACACCAAGGAACAGAGGAGCCTTTCTACCTACTTTGGGCAAGGCTCTATGGTAGAAACTCTTAGATAGCAAAGTGGTGTTATTCTGAGGCTAAAGGGAGCAGTGAAGGGATTATAGAATCTTGAGTCACTGAAATTAAGGGAGCCTTTGAGCTTCTGTGATTCTAATTATTGAATTCACAAGTAAGAAATAGAGAAGCAGGCTAATTGATCTTCCCAAGATTACACAGGTAATCAGTGGAGCTCTTATGACTCTTCTTCTAGTACTTCTGACAGTTAACAGCACCAAATGAAGATGGGCCCAAAGGGAAAGTGAATTGGATCAGGGGTACACAAAGCACAGAAGATAGCACAAGTTAGAAATGGTGTATGGAAGGGAAAAGGTTACCCCTCCAAAACAAAGAATTCTAAATGCAAAACAATAAAGTGCTTGCTTGAGTATATAACAGCCCACTGGGAATAACCTATATTCTCCCGTGTCAAGAAAAAACAACATAAAACAAAACCTCAGTGAATTGTGATTCTGATAAATGACAATTCATTAATTGGAGGCACATGCTTGGCAGCTGAAATCTTATCCAATAATCTGTGGACCTTAACAAAATCTTGTTCTAGTAATGTGCATATTTTAAAAACAATATTGAAGGTGGATATGTACTTCTCCATATGTGACATTTTCTACAGGGACCTCCAAGGTAAGAAAGATCTTTGTCAATGCATTCCATATTGTACGTAAATTCAAAAGCAGATTTTGCATACAGCATTTAGTTCAATATGCTAAAATGTGCAAGTTAATAATTAATCTTTTAGACTGGGTCTTCATGTGCAAAGTGACAGATTGAACAATTTTCTGTGTAACTCTGGGTCTGCTTTCCTCTGTTTGAATGTACCAAGAAAAAGTCTTTCTCACACCTCTGTTCTCCTTGAATGTCTAGAACCTTCTTTTTGCTTAGAGAGTATTGGGGTGCTCCCCACCACCACTACCACATGTGTGTCTGTGTATGCAAGTGCACGTGAAAACACATAGGTCACCTAACTAGCCTGTCAGAACTCTGTGGCCCAGTTAAGGCCACAGGTAAGTTAATACATGGACCAAAGTGATCAAATTTTCCTCTTCCACATGATGATTTCTTTGCCACATACATAGGTAGAATGTTTGAAATGGGAAACATTTTATTATTATTTGACATTTCTTTAAATATCTTTTGTGAAGCTTTATTATTGAAGATACTGTATTTGAATTGAAGATACTGTATTTGAATAGATGTTTTTATCCTCAATGTAGTTCATTCTGTTGTTGATGACAGTAGCATCACAGTGAAGAGCCCGCCACAGAATAACTGTGCAAATGGAAATTCTGTGGGATTATGGGTTTAAGATCTGCTTTATGCTACTGATCCACCAGCAAGCACAACTGGGTGATAGAAGGAGCTCTTTAAAATACAGTTCTTGCCTTTCCCCATCCCCCCACCTTCGGCCTTTGACCTAGAATATCTTGGGGTAAGCCCATCTTGCAAATACTCCCAGGTGACTCCTATGAGCCAGCATTTGGAAACCAAATGTAGCTGGCTGTTGACCACTCTTCATGCAATTAGGTTTAGATCTGCTGTTCAACATGACTCGGCAATGTAGACAATTGTCTTAGTGACTGCCATTTGATTGGGTTAAATTGACCAGTCACTAATTTGTAGGGAAATGGTAACTTGTCAGTTTAGTCAGAATGGTTAGTTTGATTAGCTTATGGTTAGGTTTTTTTTTTTTCCTTGCTTTGGTTAGTTTTTACTGATTTTTAGAATGTCACTAGCTTCCCGGTGTTAAAGACACTAAAGACTTCAGACATTAGCTTTAATACACTTTACCCCCATGACCAGATCTTATTTTCAAACTAATATGTAGATTTCAGGCCACTCAGCTTTATAAAAAGTTAGACTGAGAACCAAAGAAATAAGACAATGTATAGGACAGGCTACTTGGATGTTATTCTTAGAGCTTAAAATATTCAGAAAGGGCTCTGATTTCTCAATGTCCAGGCAATGGCCAAAATGCAAAGGTCTTTAAGTTAAATTGAAGCCAACCAATTCAAGAAGCTAAAACTCTATCATACCAACTAATAAAAACACATTGCCCCATAGGACAAGGGGCCACCATCCTAATGGTGTTGTGAGCAGGTTCCATCCTATTTTTGTGCACACAAAGCATCTTTAATCATCAGTCATTAAAGGGCTCCTTTGACGTCCCTCCTGTGGGATTCAAAAATAGTTTTAGCCCTTCAGTATGCTGCTAAATCATTAACAACTGGCTCTAGAAGAAGGCAGAGCCTTGGTCTGAAACATTTGCCAATTCCTGTGGTGTAAAGCTTCTTATGGTAGCTGATTTGAAGCTGCTAACTTGATGTCAATCAACCAAAAAAAAAAAGTAACAATATGATACAGAGTCAGTGTGAGCTGGCTCCAGCACAGCACTGCCTAAACAACTTCTGAACAAGTATCAAATAAGCGAGGCCAACAATGGTTTGGGAGGGGCTTACATATGTCTTCTCCCCACACAAAGGCATTTCTACTTTAGGTAATTCTACTGATTTTTAGTATATGGTTGGGTCTCTGGGGTTAAGGACACAGAGATGTTCAAAATATTTCCTAGCCATGTGACTCTTTGAAGCTTCTCATCAGACTCCTCCATATCTTAGGGTACTAGCCATGGCTTGTCTGATTTCTAAGGGTGACCCTGCAAGTAAACCTCCTTTAGTGCACTGCCAGTTGAAACCAGGTTCAGCTATTCTATTTTCAAACCGTGTCCCCTGTTTCCCCATTTTTCTCATTTTCCCTGTGCGCTTGTTCCTCACCTTTCTGGTGCAGCACATAGCTCGCAGGCACCCAGAAAGCAGTGCCCATAAAGGAGCGGGGGCAGATGGAGTTGTACAGTAAGTTTAGCCAGCCCTGTCATGACTAGAGAGACCCCATGGCTTAAACATTTTTGCCTGACCAGGAGACATCTAGCTAAGCCTTATGCCCAGTGTCTGAGCATACACTAAACTGGACTTTATTTATTCTCTGAAAGAAGGCTCCTAATAGGAAACACCACTGAGTAAGACCACCACTGGGAAAATAGTAGAAGGTGTCCTGTGACACCATGTCATTAGATAAGCTACTGTAAGATTAGGACTTGGGGGTGGGGGGGTGGGGAGAACAGCACATCTGCTCTACTGGGCATTAAGCAGTAGTACAACTTTCTTCTCAAGCAGTAGTAATACATGAAGGTCACACTTACCGGGTACTTAGAAATCAGATACCCCAATGAGCCTCAGAACATGTTGTGTTTGCAAACTAATGGTTTTTCTGATGAAATTCAATCTTAGGTGGTTTTTAATTAAATTCTTTG
>NW_026647313.1:2500-43624 GCF_950295315.1 Erinaceus europaeus | reverse complement strand
TTTAAATCTTTACTTATTTATTAGGTAGAGACAGCCAGAAAACCAAAGTGGAGGAGAGAGAGAAATAGACACCTGCAGCCCTGCTTCACCACTCACAAAGCTTTCTGGTTCGAACCCAGGTCTTTGTGCATTGTAACATGGGTGCTCAACCAGGTTGCACCACCACCTGGCCTCCAGACCATTCTTCTGTCCTCTCTTTCTTCCTGTTTCTCTTTGAAATAAATATAAAAACATGGGGCCAAAAGTAGTAGAATTTTGCATGCCAAAGGTGCCAGCACAGCACAGATGGTGGTGATGTCAGCTGTTGTTAAAGTTCGGAAGGCTCTTGCCGGGCGGGTCTAGCTTCACAGGCGGGTAACAGAGACGTGGAGACAACGGCTGGGCAGGGAAGCTGTATTTCTTTATTCAGGAACAATGATTCATAAACTAAGACAAACTAATCACCAAACAGAACTCTGCTGTCTCTTTGCGGCGGCGCAAGCACTCTTTCTTTTACTCTCGAACTCAGGAACCCTGGAACTCTCGGACTCAGGAACCCTCTCTCAGGGTTCCTTGGGGCGGGGCCAAGCAGGCCCGCGAAATTAACAGGACTGATCCAATTCTCTTGGCGGGGGAGGGCTAGAACAAACCAATGTAATGCATACGACAATTCCCCCTTTTCTTTTTAACTAAATGACTATAGTATCAAGGGTGTGGGGTGAACAGAAACCTATATCGTACAGGCATTTTTTAAAAAAGAAACTGGCACAAACTAAACTTTATCAGCTTAAAAAAAAAAAAAAATTTCTTGCCTCTGGGGGGCTACTTGCCTCGACAGGCATTTGCATGGGGGCAGGGAACGGCCTAGAGTCCCACAGGCAGCTGGCTGCAACTTACTTACTATGAAACAAAACTTGTTATTAGCATATCTACTGCACGATCCAGATCCAATGTTTCTAATAGAGAAGGAATTTGAGACTTTTACATATCAACAACATCTTTTAACCTTTTGTTACACCCATTCAAGATGGAGACACACCCTAGATGTGGGCCGGAGAGGAAACCTCAGGCATGAGAATAATTAGCATAGCCATTGTACGATCTACCATTTCTAATAGAGAAGGTAATGGAGAGTTTTACACATCAACAAGTCTATTTAACCTTTTGTTTAGACTAACTTAGTTAAAACATATTGATTGTTAACTAATTTTTACCTTAGACTTTAAATGTAAGTTAATTTTATCTTTATGAGAATTATATTGAAAACCTTTTTCATTTAACTTTGACTAGTAAGAATTTAGCCTTAAAGCTACTGTTTACCAAACTTTAAACATACACATAAACATGGTCATTAATACACAAGGAGAGAAACCTTTGTTACGAAGACATGTCATTTTAAACACGAATTTAAGTCTGTACTGTCTTAGTTGTTGGGGTGGGGGGGTTCACCATCCGGAGGTGGCTTCTCGCGCAGCTTCACTTCTAGGAAGGAAGGAAGGAAGGGAGAGAGAGAGAGAGAGAGAGAGAGAACTCTTGGGGGCCATGGGATGGCTCATATGACTTGCATGTGTGAAGCTTTGGCTTCAGTCTCTGGCACTGCTGGGGAGTATCCAGATGTTCTGTGGGAGGCTAATGGCTTATGGTAGATACAGCTGTTGGCGTGGTGCTGTGGTGTCTCTCCTCTTCCTCTAAGAATAGAGAATAGAAAGGACATCTTGGGCCAGGGAGGCTGCCTTACTATGTAGCATGTGTGTATGTATGTATGTATGTGTATGTATGCTTGAGACCCTGAGTTCTTTCCCCAGTCTAGTATTACAGGTGGAGGGGGTGCTGGAGGAGGGAAAAAGAGAGAGAGAGAGAGAGAGAGGAGGAGGAGGAGGAGAGAATTGCTATCCTTTGTCAGCACTAACTGTCTTTCCCCCTGTCTGGTCACCTGTGTGCCACTGTGTTTTCTTGCTGAAAATTAAACGCTTGTGGAGACTCTGTCCTCAGAGGACCTCGAGGAAGTGCTGAGCCTGCTTCCTGAAGAAGCCCTGGAGTCTGGGTGTGCTGGGGACCTGTGTCTGGCGCAGCGTAGCAGCGCTGCGAAGTCGTGGTCTCCTCCCTGCCCCAGGGGTAGCCGAAAGCAGCGATTGTCCCCCAGACTGCAGCCCATGTGTGCTGCTCTGTGGGGACTTTATTTTTTCCCTTAAATCAGTAATCCTGTGAGTGCTTTTCAGTGTCCTGTGGGCGTCTGATGAACGGCCACACCTCACAGTAGATCCCCATAAAGGCAGTTATTGTACCTCTTGTCACTGCTCTGGTTTTTTTGGATGCGGAGGGGCCGTCGAAACCCATCATCAAAATAAGGCCTGGGAACCTGGCCCCCCCCAGGAGTGACCAGGAAGTCTCCCGTGTGGCTGAGCCACGGCACATAAATTCACACAAACCTTTGCCCAAAAGTTATGGTGTTCAAATTTTATTTTTATTTCATTTTATTGGGGGAGATTAATGGTTTACAGCAGATACAGTTGTTAGTATATGTGTAAAATTTCTCAGTATTTATTTTATTTATTTATTTATTACTGAACAGAGACATAGAGAAATCAAGAGGGGAGGGGAAGGTAGAGAAGGGGAGAGGTGTAGATAGCATAATGGTTATGCAAAAAGACTCTTGTCTGAGGCTCTGAAGTCCCAGGTTCAATCCTCTAAACCACCATAAACCAGAGCTGAGCAGTAAAAATAAGTAAATAAACAAATAAATAAAGTAATAATAATAACAAGATAAAAATAAAGAGAGTGACAGAGAGTTATTTGCCACACTGCTTTACCACTCATGACGCTTTCCGCCTGTAGGTGGTGACCGGGGGCTTGAACCCAGTTCCTCGCACATAGTATCATGTACACAACCAGGTGTGCAGCTAATTCCCCAGTTTTCTGAAAAACACTCTGAGTCCTGGCCCAGATCCTCCTTCACCATCACGTACCAGGACCTGAAGGCCCCCTACGCGCGCGCGCGCGCGCGCGCGCGCACACACACACACACACACACACACAGGCACACATACACACGTACACATATACACAATACACACATGTACACACACACATACACACACACACTTAATATTTTTTTTAAATAAAATGAAGCCACCTTTTGTCCACAAAGGACTTTTAAAACCAACCCGTCAGTCTCAGGCAGATGGGAGGAGAGCTGCTGGGTTCAGGCAGGAGCATGTGGGGAACTGAGATGTAGGTCCACCTGTGAGGTGGGAGACCCCTGTGTTGGGGCACAGCCAGGATGGGGGTGGGATGTACCAGAAGTCAGCAGTGAAGACATGGAGAGGCGTTCTTCTGAATGGTATAGAAAGCTTCCTCGAGCGTTGGTGTTGCCTGGTTCACCCTATAGAGCACAGGCTTTGCTGTGAGTGAGATCCTGGGTTTCATCCCTGGTAGTGCAGCAGGACACCATGGACAGCACCGGGGGATGGTGGTGCAGTGGTGTGGTGGTGTCTCTCTTCTCTCTGGATTTGTCTCTCCCACTCTCTTCTGTTTTCTTCCTCTTCTTTCTTAAAAGAGACAGAATGGAAAACTGGGCTGGGGAGGCTGCCTGGTGGGATTGCACATGCCCAAGACCCTGCGTTCATTTCCAGGAACCACATAAAAAAGTCGAGGTGTCCGAGTCGGGCAGTAGCACAGGTGGCACAAAGCTCAAGGACTGGCGTAAGGATCCCAGTTCAAGCCTCCGGCTCCCCACCTGCAGGGGAGTTGTTTCACAGGCGGTGAAGCAGGTCTGCAGGTGTCTTTCTCTCCCCATCTCTGTCTTCCCCTCCTCTCTCCATTTCTCTCTGTCCTATCCAACAATGATGACACCAATAACACTAATAACTACAACAACAATAAAAAAACACAAGTGCAACAAAAGGGAAAAGTAAATAAATAAAATATTTTTAAAAAGTCGAGGTGTGGGGCACTTCTGGTTAAGCCCACATATTACCATACACAAGGTTCAAGCCCTGCTCCTCACCTGCAGGAAGGGTGCTCCACAGGTGGAGAAGCAGGTCTGCAGGTATCTGTTGTTCTCTCTCCCTCTCTGTCTCCCTCTCCCCTCTCAGTTTCTCTCTGTCCTATCTAATAAAATGGAAAAAAAGGGCCACCAGGAGCAGTGGGTTCACTGAGCCCCAGGAATAACCCCAGTGGCAATTTAAAAAAAAGAAGAAGCAAAAGTTGAGGTGGTGGGAATAAAGTGGTTTTAGTAAATCAAAGTGCCCTTTGGAGGTGCCCAGTGCTGGGTTTTGGGGGGATAGGGATAGTTCCAGCCGTGGACTCACCTCACCCGGGGTTTGCGTTGTCTGCAGGTATATGATGATGCGGGACTGTTGGCATGCGGTGCCTTCCCAGAGGCCCACGTTCAAGCAGCTGGTAGAAGACCTGGATCGGATTCTCACACTCACCACCAACGAGGTAGGAGCCTCCTCCTCCTCCTCCTCCCAGAGTTCCTGCAGAGTCCTGGCTGAGTGTGGGACCCCAGGGTTGACTCCCCCTACTGGAGTCTGGGATATCTTCTATCATTATCCCCCCAGGGGCCACAAAAGGTGTCTTCTTCCCAAATTCTGATTTTTCTTTCAACTGGTAAATTTCCCAACTCATGAAGCCATTGGGGAGACTGTCCCCCATGGGACTTTGAAGGAGGTGGGTGTGAAAGGGCATGGGTCCATGGATTGCTCTGTCATCTGTGAGTTTGCTCACAAGTGGTGCAGCCTAGCAGCCTCAACTTTGGTGACACACAGCACAACACTCCTCTTGCATCTGGCCAGAGGCTTCTTGTATCTTATTGTCATTCTCATTGTCACTTCAAAAGCTGTTTTTTTAAAATCATTATTGGATAGAGACAGAGAGAAATTGAGAAGGAAGTAGGAGATAGAGAGGGAGAGAGATTTACCACTCGTGGACCTTTCCCCCTGCAGGTGGGGACCAGGGTCTTGAAGCTGGGTTCTTGTGCACTGTAATGTGTGCGCTTAACCAGGTGTGTTATGCCCCCCTTTTAAAAAATTTTTTTAATGAGAGCACTGATCTGCTCTGGCTTATGCTGGTGCCAGGATTAAACCTGGGCCCTCAGAGCCTCAGGTCTCTGGGCATACCTACTATGCTGTCTCCCCCAGGCCCTGGTCTGCGCCTACCCTTAATATTTCATCTGTATGTGATCCCCATCAGACTCCACGAGTACTTTCTAAACGCCAGCGGGCACTTGGCATCAGTGTTCTCATTTTCTATCAGATACTGATGAGCTACCAAGATAAGGAATGTTCCTTGGCCCCTCACTGTCCAGAGCTGGCCATGTCCGACCTTGACCTGAAGCTAGTGAGCATTGTCTGGGATCATGGATCAACACCCCTCAGAACCTGGGCTCAAAATAGAGAGACTGTTAGTGAGTGAAGCTGAGAGATTTAATAAGCAGACGATGTTCCCTCAAATTGTGTGTGTGTGTGTGTGTGTGTGTGTGTGCATGGTGGCTCTGGGGGGCGGGGGTGGAGGCCCACAGTTGTCTTGGGAACAGTCAGAAAATCCAACATCATAAGAATACATTGAATATCTAATTCAATAGTTTTAGGGTGAGTCAGGTGGTAGCCCAGCAGGTTAAGCGCATGTGGCACAAAGCACAAGGGCCGGCTTAAGGATCCCAGTTTGAGCTCCTGGCTCCCCACCTGCAGGGGAGTCGCTTCACAAGTGGTGAAGCAGGTCTGCAGGTATCTTTCTCTCCTCTCTCTGTCTTCCCCTCCTCTCTCCATTTCTTTTGGTCCTGTCCAACAGCGACACCAGTAACAACAACAATAATAACTACAACAATAAAACAAGAGCAACAAAAGTAAATAAATAAATATTTAAAAAGAAATATCTAATGCCAAGATACAGAACTTCAAGCCAGACACGTTATCTGGTGTTTCTGGCTTGGACTGATAAAAGAAGAGATTATATTTAAATGAAGACAGCTGACCTTAAAAAGTTGAAAGGAAAGGAATAGTTCAAGGAGGGGGGGAAACACACACACACACACACACATACACACACATACACACACACAACTTTCTTCTCTTGCCAAGAGTGTTGTTTCTGACATAAATCCCTTTAACCCTAGCCCTGGAATCCACTGATAGTTCTCTTTGCTCCTATCAGATCTGAACATTGAGGGCTCTGTTTAAACCGAAAAAATGCAAGTTCTATCTTAATGACCCCCGCCCCTTACCCCATCCACATTTGATGCTGTTTATTTATAAGTTGGCATTCATATCCATTCAACTTTTTTTTTTCTTGCGGGTCTTAAATTTTTGAAAAAGCAGAGTGCAGCAGTCTTGAGCAGATATAGAAATGGAAGTTTCTTTTCCTTCTGAAAATCATTACCATCTGCTGGAGAAAAATGATTCCATTTAAGACACAATTTCATTTTTATCATTGTAAGCAAAAAGAAAAGGCAGGCAGGCAGGCAGGAAGGAAGGAAGGAAGGAAGGAAGGAAGGAAGGAAGGAAGGAAGGGAGGAAGGGAGGGAGGAAGGAAGGAAGGAAGGAAGGAAGGCAGGCTCCCTTTTGTTGTGGTGGGCGTGTTTGTTAGTTCCCACTTGCACAGTTTGTGCTGATGTTGGAACTGATGTTAGTTCCCACTTGCAGATGGGGGTGCCCTCTCTCTTGCCAGCTCTGGTGATGAATAATAGTAGTCTCTCTCTCTCTCTCTCTCTCTCTCCTTCCCAGAACCTTCATTCCTTCCTTTATCTTCTCTCTCTCTCTCCTCTCTCTTCTTCCTTTCATCTTTTAAAAATCTGTAATGGCCCACGTCCATGGGTTCTTTTTCAGTAATCCCAGGGTTGGTTTTGCTGTGGTCTGCAGTTTTCTTTTAAAAAAAGTGACTATCTTTATTTGTTTATTGGATAGAGACAGCCAGATATTGAGAGGGAAGGAGGAGATAGAGAGGGAGAAAGAAAAAGAGACACCTGCAGCCCCGCTTCACCACTTGCAAAGCTTTCCCCCTGCAGGTGGGGACCAGGGGCATAACCTGGGTCCTTGTGCACTGTGACATGTGCGCCCAATAAGGTGCACCACCACCCTGCCCCCGGTCTGCACTTTCTTTCACCGCCCTCTCAGCAAAACCATGTGTTCTAGAAGTAGCCACTTGCTTCCTGGTACAGGAACACAAGCACCCTGGGTACACGAACACAAGCACCCTGTGTGCTAGTTCTGAGCAGACAGGAGTCCCAGGCTGGGAATGGTTTCATCCTTGATAAACCAGGGGCTCCAGACCTCTTCTGTCCCAGGACCAAGCAGCCTGGGCTTCCTGTGTGGCGGAGGCCCTTTCATTCCAGCTCCCCCCTGCCCTGGTGACGGGGAAGCAGCCACAGACACCATGGAAGTGAACACGATGGATCCCAAGATGTCAGTTTCACGTGATTTAGATGTCAGGACACAATCTTCTCGTTGTGATTTATTTTCCTCAAGTGTCTGAGGAGATTTGAAAACCCACCTGAGCTTCTGGGCCATACAGGAAGTTCATTTCCGAGTCAGCAGACATGTCAGCATTCGGATGTGTGTCCAAGTGTGTGACCAGCTCCCGTGTGTGTGTGTGTGTGTGTGTGTGTGTGTCAGACAGCTTCACAGGGGCCCCACACCCAGGCAGACCCCGCCGCCTTCTGTTTTGTTTAAGGCTCATGGAGCTACTGTGAGGAAAGGATTATGGCTGGGGAATGCCTGGCTGCATCAGAGGCGCACACGCTCTGCGTCATCCTCCTAAACCACTGTAGTACCATGAGCTTCTCAGGATAGATACTCCTGGGCTCCTGAGAGTCCCTGGCCTGTCTGGTTTCACCACCTGTGAAGATTTGAACTTAAGGTCTTTAACAGGGAGGTGCAGAGAACCCACTGGCCTTCAGGGTATGGGAAAGCACTCTTGACCCTCACCCATCACTCTGCATCTGACCCCAACCTGACGGGGGGTTGATCAGGGATCACTAGAAAGGTTAAGGGTTGCGGTCGGGTGGTAGCACAGCAGATTAAGCGCACCTGGTGTGCAACGCAAGGACTGGCATAAGGATCCCAGTTTGAGCCCCTGGCTCCCCACCTTCAGCGGGGTCACCTCACGAGCAGGTCTCTGCTCGTGAGGTCCCCCCTCTGACTTCCCCTCCTCTCTTCATTTCTCTCTGTCCTATCCAACAACAATGAACATCAATAACAACAATAATAATAACCACCACAAGGGCAATAAGAATAAAGTGTTTTTGGTATCTGGAAGAAGAACTTGAGGGTGTCCAGGTGGGGGATGATCTCTTACTGGCCAGGGGGTTGTCACACCCTCACCCCATCCAAGCCCCTAACTCAGCATTGTTCAGGGTCTCCCAAGGCTGTGTTTGAAATAAAAGTCTTCTCTCCCCTTCTCTCAGGAATACTTGGATCTCAGTCAGCCTCTCGAGCAATACTCACCTAGTTACCCTGACACCAGGAGCTCTTGTTCTTCAGGGGATGACTCTGTTTTCTCTCCGGATCCCATGCCTTACGAACCATGCCTGCCTCAGTATCCACAGAGAAACGGCAGTGTTAAAACATGAAGGGAGGCTTGTTCTCCTGTCCCCCCCAAGCCAGTGGGGAGGTTGAGGCTTGAGGGGGAGGGGAGAGAGAAGCACCCTGAGACACTGTGCAAGAAGGGAAGGGGAGGGGCCATTGCCACCGCAACGTTTCGGCTCTGCTTGTATATATGAATCCGAGGAGTAAATAATTGGGAAAGTCATCGGCACACATGTAAAGAGTCTATACCGCTGGGAACTGGTCATTGAAACCAGGAGAAGAATGTTTTGGGAACTGGGAACGCTGGACTGCAAGAGGAACCAACCACCCCATGACCAGGACCCACTATGGGGACTGGCTGTGGAGCAGCTGGACTCGAGGCAAACAGCAAGTTCTGCCTTCCTTGTGAATTTTGTAATAATTGGAGAAAATATATGGGAGCACACACTTACAGAGCACAATTGCAGTATGGGGGGTGCTGGATGTATGTAAATATATTCAAATTATGTATAAATATATATTATATATTTACAAGGAATTATTTTTTGTATTGATTTTAAATGTCCCAAGGTACCTAGAAAAATAAGTCTCCATATTTTTGTTCCATTTTGTTTTTAAATAACTATTTGCTAAATGCTGGTCTTACATAGAATTTATGAATTTTCACCAAGCAGAGGTGGGAAAAAATGTTTTGCTTTTCAGGGAAAATGGTGTAACATTAATTTATTAATGGATTGGTAATATACAAAAACACTTAATCATTTATCTTTTGTTGTTGTTGTTAATTTAAGTGTTATGTCTAGGCAGGCAATGCATTTTTGGACTAGTTAATCTAGGGCTTGGATTTAACTAGTTATCAGATCCTTCGAAGAAGAGAACTATTTACAGAATATGACTAATTGGGGTGAGGGAGGGGAGGGGATGAAGTTTTAGATTTATTTGTGTTTCAATTCTGCTGTCAGATGCTTATTTGAAACCAGTTTGATGCTCCTCCTGGGAAACCCTGATAGAAGGGGGGGTCTGGCTTTGGTCTGTGGCTCTGTTCACAGCATAGTGAGCCTGAGCCGGACGGGGTCTGGCTTTGGTCTGTGGCTCTGTTCACAGCATAGTGAGCCTGAGCCGGACTTCCCACGGGAAGTACATGGTGACTTCACTTTCTTACAGAGATACCCTCTAGTTCCTTTCTGGTAGCTGGCCTTCTACTCCCCAAACTGTACTCTTATCAGATCAGTCTTCAGTGAATTTGGGAAAAGAGGCCTCTTGAATCATCCTAGAAGGTGGGAACACTTTTGTTCTGCTGCTGTGTTGGTTTGGGTTTTTTGGGGGGGGTGGGTGGGTGGGGGGAAGGGAGGTCTTCTCTCTGTCTTTGTTAAGGGGTTGCTTCTGTCTAATGCTGACAGAAACTTATTTCAAGATCCGGCCTCATACCAAAGCCAGATACAAAACGCCCTGTTGTCCGTTCTGCTTTTCGAGTATTGTCGAGTACTGTGTTCTGCTTTCGGAAACACCTCTTCACCCTGCTACAGTCATGCTCCATGCGTGTAGATGACACTGACTTTAACCTGTTACCAGATTGGAGAAAGTATTTAATACAGTCTATTAATTTTTATACTGACAATAAAAAATGTTTCTACAGATATTAATGTTAACAAGACAGAATAAATGTCACGCAGCTTATTTTTTTAACCCTCGTGTCTTCCCAAATGGCTTCCTGGGCTAAGGGTGTGGGCTGGGCGTCGTGGGATGTGACTGCACAGAACAGAGGTGGGGTGGGTTTGGTGTCTGATCCAAATGGGTGACTGGTCAGGGAGGGGGGGTAAGGAGGGTGGGTGGCAGTGCTGTCTAAGATAAGTTGACCCAATGGAAATGCAGAAGAGGTTGGTTTGTTCAAACTCTGGTTCTTTGTTGATTCTAGATTCATCCTTCTTTATAGCAAAAAATAAAACCTTCTACTGGGCTTTTGCTTGGGGCTTATCAAATGTGGGATTTATTTGGTGCAAGAAAACCGTGATAAGCAAATAGGAGGAGAAGGTCAGCGAGACATGTGGCAGGAACCATGAGTCCTTAAACTTAGTTCACCAGCGATCAGCACCAACACCTGCAGGTCCTTAGGGAAGTGGCATCACATGGTCCAGGGAGACTATCAGACAGGAATGGCAGCTGTGACAGGGAGGCAAGAAGAGAGCCAAAAAGGCTGAACTTCATTGGATACTTGCTTAAGTAACCTCCCATACCCACAATCCCTTGCAAAACCTTGACAAAAACATGACATCAGCTGTATGCTAATTGCATTCATGTCCCATAATTCCTTTTCCTCACCATCAGTAAAACAGAGTTCCCAACCCTTCTGTCTTTCTGGACCCTCACTGTATCCATTGGGGAAGAGACCCAAGGACAGTCCTGCAAAGGGGAAGCACAATGGACAGTACAGGGGGTGGGGGGAGTACAGTGGGTGGTGGAGTGGTGCTGTGGTGTCTCTTTGTAAAAAAAAAAACAGGGTGGGGGTCAGGTGGCAGCACAGTGGGTTAAGCGCATGTGGCGCAAAGTGCAAGGACCGGTGTGGGACTGAGCAGTGAAGCAGGTCTGCAGGTGTCTGTCTTTGTCTCCCCCTCTCTGTCTTCCCCTCCTCTCTCCATTTCTCTCTGTCCTACCCAATAACAACTACATCAATAACAATAATAATATCCACAATGATAAAACAACAAGGGCAACAAAAGGAGAAAAAAAATAGCCTCCAGGAGCAGTGGATTCCTGGTGCAGGCACCGAGCCCCAGCAATAACCCTGGAGGCAAGGGAAAAAAAGTGAAAAATTGATCTGGGAGTTTAGTCCACAGTACTGCACATGCATAAGACCCTGAGTTTATTCCCTGTGACCACACAACTGGGGGAAAAGAAAGGTATCGGGTGGAGTGGAGCTCCCTGAGGACTAGAGTAGAAGGATGTTCGTGTCCCCAGGGAGCCCCCAGACTCTCTTTCAGGCTCCACTTGCACTCACTGCTCCTGCCCCTCGCCCAAAGCCGCCAGCAGATAGCCCCTTGAAAGTGTCCTTCCCCCACCAAGATGCTGCAGTCCTGGACTTTTCATAGATGTCTCCAAGATAATCACATTGTTACTCAACCCACCCCCACAGCTTTCTGTACGGACAAGAAGGGATGAACCACAGCTTAAAGACTGTTGCCACCACTAAGGACCTCAAGGCTGGCACTTTTTATATATTATCATTGGATAGAGACAGAAAGAAATTGAGAGGGGAAGGGAAGATAGGGAGAGAGACACAGAGACACCTGCAACACTGTTTCACCACTCGTGAATATCTTTCCAAGTGCAAAGACCCAGGTCCAAGCCCCCATTGGCCTGCGAGATGCTTCACAATCAGTGATGGTCTGTAGGTGTCTTTTTTCTCTTTCTCCCTTTCTGTGTCCTCTTTCTCTGTGCCCTAATTAAATAGAAAGAAAAGGAAAAGGAGGGGGGAAAAAAGAAAAGGGAAAAAAAATGGCCGCTGTAAGCAGTGGATTTGTAGTGCCCGCATTGAGCCTCAGAGATAGCCTGGATGGCAATAATAAAAAGAAGGAAGAGAAACTCTGAAGCCTATTACACTCTGCCTGGGGTCAGGCCGAAAGGTTTCGAGCTTCTGGACATCATATTAACATTTGCCCTTCTTAGAAGAAGAGATACCACAGCACCACTCCACTATCCACCATACTCCCTCCACCCCCTGTACTGTCCAGCGCGATTCCGTATGATGCTGGAGATCAGACTCAGGGCCTGATACAGAGAAGAAAGTTTGTTTGTACTTTCTGGGAAATTCACCAGGACCACAGAAAAATTCTCTTTTTTGGCCTTTTTTTTCAGAGAAAGACAGAAAGAAAGAAATAAAAAGAGGGAGAGAAAACACATCGCTGATGTTTCCTTCAGTGTCATGGGAGATAGACTCTCAAATGTGTTACTATAGTAAAACACCTGGCAGATATGGACAGCTGTGGAATGAGGACCCAACCTCCTTTCTATAAACAGAAAGATCTCAGCTCGGATAGATTAGGAAGTTGAGGTGCCTGGAGGGGCAGGGGGTAGCCCATGGTCTAAACAGACCGAAAAGCAACTTCACATTGTAGAAGGAATAGACGGCGCTTTCATCAGAAATGTGTGTTCCCAGGGTGTTTGACCATTGCCATACAGGGCATTTTCACGGCTCCCTACCAGTTCCTCTTCTCCTTCCTCAACTCTCAAACCCACCAACTTATTTTCTATGAATTTGTCCATGCAAATTAAATCCTATCATATGTGAGCTCCCAAGTCTGGTTTCTTTCACTTGGTGTACCGGTTTCAAGATCCATCTATGGGAGCTGGCAGGTGGCACACCTGGTTGAGCACACATGTTACAATGCCCAAGGACCCAGGTTCAAGCCCCTGGTCCCCACCTGTAGGGGCAAAGCTTTGCGTGTAGTGAAGCAGTAGGTGTCTCTCTGTCTCTCTCCCTCTCTATCTTCCCTTTCCCTCAATTTCTGGCTGTCTCTATCCAATAAATAAGTAAAGATAATTTTAAAAATGTTTAAAAAAGGAAAGAAAGGAAAGCCAGGTTCAAGCCCCAGGACATCCCATGGGAGTCCCTGAAGGGGAGAAGTGTCACAGACAGTGGTGCAGCACTACAGTATGTCTTTTTTTTTTTTTCTATCTCTTTCTCCTCCTGTCTCTCTTGCCTTCTGTCTCTCATTGTCTATAGAGTAAAGAAAAGAATAGAAGAAAAAAAGGTCATTGGAAGTAATGGTGTTGTCCAGGCAAGGAACCTCAGTGATAGATACAGTGGCGAGGAAAGAAGATTCATCTCTGCTGTACTGCAGGATGGTGTGGCTTTCCTTTGGGGGGAGGGGCGAGTCATTCCACAGGGTGGTCAGACCACGTTTGGCTTATCCATTCATCAGTTGATGGATTCAGGCAACAGGACTAGTGCTACCTTGCATGTGTGAGCCCTTTGTGTGTGTGTGTGTGTGGTTGTGTTTTTCTTCCTCTTGGGCATAGACCTAGGAGTGGAATTATTGGCTCACATGGTCACTCTGCCATTGATTCCAGGAGGAATCACCAGACTGGTTTCCTACATGCTGCTATGAGAGTCCCCAGGTCTTCCATGACTCCTGCTAATTCACTGTGAGTGTCCTGTGTGACTGGTATCCATCTTGCTGGCATGACATGTTCTCCAAGAACTGTAGCAGCACAGCGACACCTCTCAGCTCACGGATCAAAAACACACGATACCTTACTGGTCTTTCTAGTACAAAATCCTCGCCTCCACTCACTTGGCCTGACTTTCACACTTAGAAAATGACTGTATGTCTAACAAAAGGACTTTTCGAAGCTAACTCAATTACCAAATGATGTGATGATAACAGTAACTATCGATTGTCTTCTCGAACCCTAAGACAGCAGGAACCTCACATTTCCACTATAGAGCCTAAACTTCCCCCAGTCCTGGGACCCCAGGGTAGGGCCCACTTTCCCGTATGCTTCTCCCAATTCTTATCAAATAATATTGCATCCGCTGATTGCAACCTAATCAATGCAATGAGTGCCACCCCAGCATGCTTCACTTCAGACTGTGTCCAGAGACTTCAGGTGTGGAATGACAACCCTTCAGCTTCATCACTCAGGTGAGACCTTTCCTTTCATAGTATTCTCTAATTCCATCCCAGGTGGTCCACTCCACAATAAAGTCCCAAAACCTAGATATAGACCAGGTTCCAGGAGATAGAGCATATGTTCACAGGTATCCATAAACTAGGGCAAATATATACCCGAAAGCAGTAGTACACTAAAGTTTGCAGTGAGTACCCCCCAACACTTCATCTCCACTATTCCAACCTTTGGGTCCATGATTCTTCAGCCATTTGTTTCCTTTGTATGTTAACTCTCTTTTCCGCCACCAGGTTCCAGATGCCACCAGAATGCTGGCCAGGCTTCCCTGGACTGAAGACCCCACCAATGTGTCCTGGAGCTCAGTTTCCCCAGAGAGCCACCCTACTAGGGAAAGAGAGAGGCAGACTGGGAGTATGGATCGACCAGTCAACACCCATGTTCAGCGGGGAAGCAATTACAGAAGCCAGACCTCCCACCTTCTGCAACCCACAACAATCCTGGGTCCATGCTCCCAGAGGGATAGAGAATGGGAAAGCTATTGGGGAGGGGATGGGATATGGAGATTGGGTAGCGGGAATTGTGTGGAGTTGTACCTCCCCCCATCCTATGATTTTGTTAATGTCTCCTTTCTTAAATAAATAAGTTAATTTAAAAAAAAAAAGAAAAGAAAATGACCGAGGGAGTTAAGAAAGCTTCAGTGGAGCCCCATAGGAAGGGAGGGGCAGAGAAATGGATCCAGCTGGTCTTTTTCCTCTTGGCTCAGAAAGGGAGGCAGCAATACCATGAAACCAGGGGACAAGAGGCTCCTTTTGGCTGGAAGCCTTAAGTGCCCTCTACCCTATGTTCCCGGCTTTATACCCAGTAACGTCCGGCAAGCTGGCACAGATGTGCTTACCATTACTTATGCATGCACGCTCAGTCCTCTGCATCCAGCCTGCGTTTTGATGTTATTTATTTTTTGATGCCTTCCGAGATGAAAGCCAAGTTTATCTTCTCTCACATTTCATCCCCAGGAAGTCTTGAAGTGACTTGGCTAGGTCCCTTGCAGAAACCTTCCATGTCTTAAGTGACATTCTGGAATGGGGCCTTTCTTGTGTTCTTTTTTTTTTTTTTTCCCGTTGGGGCTTCCGAGAGGGGGGTGGTTTAATGGGTTCTCTCCAAATGACCTCTTGGTCCTCCCAAGGAGGTGACTATAGGAGATGGTGGGAATGGAGGTACCAGTGTGAATCTTTTGGGGACTTCAGCAAGACTTACCATCCTTCAGGGAACTTTGAAATACAAGGTGGTAGACTCCTAACTTGCCAATCTGAATTTAAGTCAGTGACAGAGTCAGGCTTTCTTCCTCTGACTCAGAAAACTGATCCATTTGGGTCATGTGTTTCTTTTTTTATATATTTTTTATATTTATTTACTTATTTTCCCTTTTGTTGCCCTTGTTGTTTTTCATTGTTGTTGTAGTTATTATTGTTGTTGTTGTTATTGATCTCGTCATTGTTAGGACAGAGACAAATGGAGAGAGGAGGGGAAGACAGAGAGGAGGAGAGAAAGACAGACACCTGCAGACGTGCTTCACCGCCCGTGAAGTGACTCCCCTGCAGGTGGGGAGTCGGGAGCTCGAACCGGGATCCTTCCTTCCACCGGTCCTTGTGCTTTGCACCAAGTGCGCTTAACCCGCTGTGCTACCACCCGACTCCCATGTTTTTTTTTTTTTTTAATTTTACTTATAAAAAGGAAACACTGACAAAACCATAGGAGAAGAGGGGAACAACTCCACACAATTCCCACCATCAGAGCTCCGTATCCCCTCCCCTCCCCTGATACCTTTCCTATTCTTTATCCCTCTGGGAATGTGGACCCAGGGTCATTCTGGGGTGCAGAAGGTGAAAGGTCTGTATTCTGGGTCATGTGTTTCTTTCTTCTTCCCTTAGTTTACCTCATTTGAGAACAGTCCTTAACTGAATCATGTCTATAGTGTTTTCAGGTCAAAGTCCTCAACACAACCGATTTGGAAAAAGAGAGAGAAAGCTCTCATGGAATAACCAATGAACAGGGACCAGGCAGTGGCCTACCTGGTTAAGTGCTCACATTACAGTGCACAAGTTCAAGCCCCTGGTCCCCACCTGGGGGGGAAAGCTTCATGAGTGGTGAAGCAGGGCTCCAGGTATCTCTCTGTCTCTTTCCCTCTTTATTTCCTCCTCCCCTCTCAATTTCTATCTCTCTCTCCACTAATCAATCAATCAATCAATAAATAAGATATAATAAAACATTTTTTTAAGTCAAGTAATGGAGGAGGACACAGGTGGGGGCTTAGAGTGTTATGTGGAAAACTGAGAAATGTTACACATGTACCAACTACTTATTTTACCATCGACTGTAAACCATTAATTGCCTCGATAAAGAAAAAAAAAAAAGAAAAATTAAGAGGGAAAAAGATCTTCTTGGTGTGCAAATGGGGTGTCAAATTCCTTTCTTAAAGCCCTCTCCCTTTCTTGAAAAGGCTAGTGCAACTGAAAACACTTAATAAGGTTTGCATCTTAATTTTGGGGTTAAATGAGATTTCTTCTTAAAGGAGTTTCCTGAACATGGTGTGCTAGTACCACCAGTACTCAAATACCTATCTACCCATTTTTAGATCTGGTAGCTATGATCTTTATAGAGATATGTTGACACTGGCATCAGTAGAGACATGAATAAAATACATATGTATATAAATGTCATCATTACTGAAAAAAATAGATTCATGAGGTTGTTCGCCAGCTGTGAATTTCACAAGGACCTGCCCCCCTCCCTTTAAACAAAGATGTCCAGTAAGTTTGATTCAACGAAAGGAACCATTGCAGCTTTTGCAAATCAGAAAATGATAATATTTACCCTGTTGTGTTTCATGCTTTAGCCAAGCCTTTACTCTATAAGTTCTGCCAGTCTGGGACAGTACAGACCTTCCAGAACAATCCAGCACTTTCAAGGCTATGCTGACCAAGCTTGGGCAGGGGGTGGGGGTGACTGTGCTCCCCCAGGCAGATGGAAACAGAAAGGAGTCCAGGAAGGTTCTGTCACAGATGCTCCCCTTGGCTTCTGCCTGGGTTGTTGTTACAAGCAAATTGAAATGTGCCCTGTGACAAAGGAAGTGTCACATGGAAGGGAGTACAGGAGACTCGATTCAGCGTTCTTCAAGGTTACGATTGTGTATTGTTCCCAGGCCATCCCACTGGATCTTGGGAACTGTGAAATGAATGTCAGCTAGTTGGCAAGGCTGGAGAAGCTGGCGGGAGCTCTGTGCCATGGGAACGTGAACGGGAGGTCCACGGGTGGGGGTGGGGGATTGGCTCTGACTCCCTGCAGTAAAATGGACACTCACAAATCAGACCAAGCTCACCAGGAGACAGACCAGCCTACAGTTCTGTGGTTGTGAGGTGCTACCCGTTCTGGAAAGAGGCTAATGCACTTGTTTATTTTTTAATTATTTATTCACTGACTTGTCGCCTGTGAAGCTTCCCCCCTGCAGGTGGGGACCAGGAGGCTTGAACTCAGGTCCTTGAGCATTACAGTAGCATGTGCTCTCTGCCAATTGTGCCACCATCCAGTCTCCTGTTTCATTTTATTATTTTTAAAAATTTATTTTATTGCCATTAGGGTTATCACTGGGGTTTGCAGTGACTATATAACAAATCCACCTCTCCGAGCAGACGTTGTTTTTTTTTTTTTTGATTGAGATAGAATTTAAGAGGGGAGGGAAGATTAAAAAGAGAGAGAGAGAGAGGCACTTGCAGCCCTGCTTCATCATTGATGAACCTTCCCCTCTGTAGGTAGGGACTGGGGGCTTGAACCTGTGCGCTTTACCGAGCGTGCCACAGCCTGGCCCCTGAGGCCAGTGCACTTGTGCAATGTTAGATCAGCCAGGGAAGAATCTGGAATGTCCATAGATACAACATGAAGAAAATACGCGTGTCCTCTTTCCTCTTCATGAGACCAGCCCTTTGCTCACTTGCCACGGGATTTAGTTTGAGCCCCAGAGCAGAAGTCGCTAACTCACTGTCCGCCGTCCCCTGATCGTGCAGGGAGCTGAGAACAAAAGAGGCAAAGATTGAACTGGAGACAGTGTTCACTGGGCGAGATGCCTGCCTTATGCTATGCACAGCCCAGGGTTGGACCCCAGTAACACACGGGGTACAGCAAGCTCCAGGGCTGCTTCGTCATCTTGCTGGCTTTCTCTTTCTCTTTGAATGTAAAAGGTGGCTGGGGGAATAGCTCAACTGGTAGAGCACCTGACTTGTATGCCTTGTATGTCCTTGGTTCTGTCCCCAGTACTGTAGGTGCCAGAGTGATCCTCTGACCTCTCTCTCTCTCTCTCTCATATGAAACTCACTCATATGTAACCAATAAAACCATTCTTTGAAAAAAAGAAGAATAGTGGTGCGCTCGGTTAAGCATACGTATCACCATGAGCCAGGATCCAGGTTCAAGTCTCCTGTTTCCTACCTTCAGGGAGGATGCTTCATGAGTGGGGATGCAGGTCTGTAGGTGTCTATCTTTCTCTATCCCTCCGTATCTTCCTTGTCCTCTCAATTTCTGTCTGCTCTGTCAAATAAAAATAAATTAGAAAGAAAAAAAATGGCCACCAGAAGCTGTGGATTCATAGTGCTGGCACTGAGTCCCAGCGATGACCCTGGTGGCAGGAAGAAAGAAAGAAAGAAAGAAAGACAGAAAGAAAGACAGAAAGAAAGGAAGAGAAAGGAAGGAAGGAAACATGACTATGAGTGGAGAGAAAATCTGCATCCAAAGTCAAAGTTCTACAAAAATCCAATCAAATAAACAAGACCTAATAGCAAAGCAAACACTCACACACAGACACACACACTCACACACAGACACACACACTCACACACACACACACACTCACACACACACACACACTCACACACACACTCACACACACACACACACTCACACACACTCACACACACACACACACAGACAGACACACACACACACACACACACTCACACACACACTCACACACACACACACTCACACACACACTCACACACACTCACACACACACTCACACTCACACACACACACACACTCACACTCACACACACACTCACGCACACACACACACACACTCACACACACTCACACTCACACACACACTCACACACACACTCACACACACACTCACACACACACTCACACACTCACACACACACACAGACACACATACTCACACACACTCACACACACACTCACACACACACACACTCACACACACACTCACACAGACACACAGACACACACAGACACACACTCACACTCACACACACACTCACACACACACTCACACACACTCACACACACACTCACACACACACACACACTCACACACACACACTCACACACACACAGACAGACACACACACACACACACTCACACACACACTCACACACACTCACACACACACTCACACACACACAGACACACACACAGACACACACAGACACACACACACAGAGACACAGACACACACAGACACACACACACTCACACAGACACACACACACACTCACACACACACACACTCACACACACACACACACAGACAGACACACAGACACACACGCACACACACACAGACAGACACACACACGTACACAGACACACGCACACAGACACACACACACACAGAGACACACACAGACACACACACACGCACACACACAGACACACACACACACACACACACGGTGTCCACCTGCAAGGAGGAAGATTCATGAGCGGTGAAGCAGGTCTACAGGTGTCTGTCTTTCTCTCTCCTTCTCTATATCCCCCTCCATTCCTAATATTTCTCTGTCCTATCAAATAAAAGTAAATAGAGAGAAGGAGAAAATGGCCACTGAGAGCACTGGCTTCTTCCTTTTTTTGTATAATTAAAAAAATTATTTTTCCCCTTTTGTTGCCCTTGTTGTTTTATCATTGTTGTGGTTATTATTGTTGTTGATGATGTCGTTCGTTGTTGGATAGGACAGAGAGAAATGGAGAGAGGAAGGGAAGACGGGGTAGGGCGGGGAGAAAGACAGACACCTGCATACCTGCTTCACCGCCTGTGAGGTGACTCCCCTGCAGGTGGGGAGTCGGGGGCTCGAACCGGGATCCTTATGCCGGTCCTTGTGCTTTGCACCACATGCGCTTAACCTGATGCTCTACCGCCCGACTCCCTAAAAATTATTTTTATCTATTTATTGCAGCCAGAAATAGAGAGGATGGGGCAGGGGGTGAGACAGAAAGACACCTGCAGCACTGCTCCACCCCTTGTGAAGCTTTCCCCCTGCAGGTGGGGACCAAGGGCCTGAATCCTGGTCTTTGCACATTGTAACATCTGCACTCAACCAGGTGCGCCATCACCAGACCCTGAGCAGTGACTTCTTAGTGCCAGCACCAAGACTCAGCAACAGCCATGGTGACAATAATAAAAATCTCAAAAAAAAAAAAGTGCTGGTGGGGGGTAGATAACATAATGGTTATGTAAAAAGATTTTCATGCTGCAGGCTCCAAAGTCCCAGGCTTAACCCCCTGCACCAGTAAGATGCAGAGCTGAGCAGTGCTCTGGTTAAAAAAAAGGGGGGGGGAGGGGGGTGTGGGTGGTGGTGGACCTGGTTGAGGGCACATGTTAGTGTGAAAGGATGCAGGTGCGATCCCTGGCCCCCACCTGCAGGGGGGAAAGCTTTGCGAGTGGTGAAGCAGGGCTGCAGGTGTCTCTCTGTCTCTCTCCCTCTCTATCTCCCCTTCCCCTCTCAATTTCTGGTTGTCTCTACCCAATAAATAAAAATAACTAAAAAAAACTTTTTAAAATCTTAAAAATATATATATGCCGATCCTTGGCTTGGCTAGGTAACCGCACACAGATCTGAGCAGGAGTGGCATCATGTGGTAATGGCAGGGTCCTGCGAATGTATGGGCCTGGGGTCTGCTTCGAGGAGCCAGCTTGGGGATGGGGGTGAAAGTCACTGTAAACACATTTTAGTCAAGAGCGATGCTTGAAGAATCTTTGGCAGCATTCAGTGGTCAGTCTGTTGTGTCGAAACACTTTTTCCTGGCACTGGCTTTCCCCTGGAGCCAAGTCACAGCATGCCCGGCCGCTTCCAAACCAGGTTGCTGCCGAGACCCACCCCACAAAGCTCAGGTGGGTGCTGGGCTGCCTGCAACACAGGGAAGGTTCCAGGGTGCCATTTGGGGCTGAGGACGCTTGGTGGGCAGGAAGCCAGTCAGCCCTCTCTGTTCTAGTAAACGCTCTCCTTTGTCCTTTGAATGCTGGGAGCTCGGCCTTGCTGGAACCCCGAGTTCACTGAGCGCCTGGGCCCTCACCCTGGTTTTCTAGACAGTGTTTCCTCCCCACATGCTTTAGATGCTCAGAGGAGAGATAACAGGTAAACACACCCTCTGCTCAGCTGCACACAGAGGCCCTTCTGGACCAGTCTGTCCAGCTCCCCTATACACGCAGCTGAGAGCAACTGCTGTTGGTTCTCCAATTAAGAAGCAATGCCCAAGGTCAGATTCCCTTATGGCTGGAGGCAAGAGAGCCTCCATCCCCGCACCATGCATCAGCCTACTTGCCCCCCACATTTGAACAGATCTAGAGGGGAAAAAGGCCTGCACAACAATCTTACCGCTCTGTATTTCCAGAGGCATGGCTAAGGAATAGCAGCAGCTGTTTTGTTCTCCCCAGTCAACTAGGAAAAAAAAGAGGGTAACAAGATAAGACTAGGATCACTCCAGGAACTCACCAAGCCACAGGCAGATACAGAGAGACTGAAAGAGAGGGTAAAAGAGGATGAGAGACACCATAGGGCCAAAGTGGCCTTCAGTGAGGTAGGGGCTGGGTTTAAACCTGGGTGGCACAAATGACAAAACACTCTACCTTAGTAAAAATAAATAAGAAAAAAAAGCCACTCTCACCCCCATCTGTCACCAAGACCTGAAAGCTCCCCCCAGCCACCCCAGAGTCCTTTGCTTTGATGCAACGCACCAAGCCCAGTGCAGTTCTGCTGTTTCCCTTTTCTGTTTTTGTCTCTCAGCTTCTGTCCATGAATGAGAACATCCCATTTAACCCTTCTCTTTCTGGCTCATGTCACTTCACATGATTCCTTCAAGCTCCGTCTAAGAGGAGATGAAGAAGGCGAATTCATTTCTGTTTTGCTTCCAGGATTATTGCTAGAGCTCAGCCCTGGCACTGTGAGTCCACTGCTCCTGGAGGCCATTTTTATTTTAAATATAGGATAGGACAGAGAGAAATTGAGAGAGGAGAGGAAGACAGACAGGGAGAAAGATGGACACCTGAAAACCTGCTTCACTGCTTGTGGAGTGACTTTCCTGCAGGTGGGGAGCCAGGAGCTGAAACTGGGATCCTTGAGCCGGTCCCTGCACTTTACACTCTGTGTCCTTAACTTGGTGAGCTACCGCCCAGTCCCTGAAGTCATCATTCTTATTAGCTGAGTAGTATTCCATTATGTATAGAGACCATAACTTTCTTGTGAAACATTAATCCCTCCAATAAAAAAGAAAGTGTGGAATAGTAGTGGCCATGAGAAAAGATGAAATGTGAGGGGCAGGGGGTGGTAACATAATGGTTATACAAAGAGACTTCAAAGCTTGAGGCTCCAAAGTCCCAGGTTCATTCCCCTGCACCACCATGAACCAGAGCTGAGTAGTGCTCTGGTAAAAAAAGAAAGAAAGAAAGAAAGAAAGAAAGAAAGAAGGAAAGAAAGAAAGAAAGAAGGAAAGAAACGATGAAACACTGTGATTATGCTAAGTGAAATATGTAAGGAAGTGAGAGACTGCTGCTGAGGAATTTCTCTCGTGTGGTTGCTGGCAGATCTCAGAACCCCGGCTGGGATTCAGCCCCTCTGTGGGCTGCCCTGTGAATGAGGCTGAAAGTACATCAAACGTGGCCTTGGTTTCTCTGCCTTGAAAGCAGGTGATTACATCCAGGGCGGGGACATGGGTGGTGCTGGAGGGGACCCCCAGGGAAAGGAAACTGGGCCTGCCTGGCTACTTTGGGGAGGCTGATTCTTGGCAGAGTCCCAGGGTGAAAGACTAGACTCTGTTCAAAGGCCAGGGCGGGTGCGAGGGAGATGCCAGGCATGTCAGCCGTGTCCCTTGGGAGGCTCACATGGCTTGCTACCTCTGGCTTACATAGCACCTGAGGAGAATTAGAGAGAGAGGGAGAGGAAGAAGAAGAAGAAGAAGAAGAAGAAGAAGAAGAAGAAGAAGAAGAAGGAGAAGGAGAAGGAGAAGGAGAAGGAGAAGGAGAAGGAGAAGGAGGAGAAGAAGGAGAGGAGGAGGAGGGGAGGAGGAGAGGAGGAGGAGGCAGAGGAGGGGAAGAAGAGGAAGAGGAGGGGAAGAAGAGGAAGAGGAGGAGGAGGAAGAGGAGGAAAGTACACCAGTGTAGACTAGGCTTTCACTTGGCAGAGTGGAATAGACTTTCAGAATTCCTCTGAGCACCCAATAGCAGCCTGTCCTTATCTCTGCTGTTATCCAACCCTGAGTTCACCTTCCAGTTCAGACCCAGGGCTGTGTGCCCACAGAGGAACACCCTAGTTCCAAAGAAGAGAGGGACCAGCCATGGATGAGTCCGCAACTCCTTCACGAGATGAGTCCAGGGTGTGCAGCTGGCATGAAAAGGGGGCTGAGGAGATTGGGGTCTACTGACTTGGGTTTGCTTTTGAGTATGCATTTTTGTGGAAAGAATTTCACCGCTCTGCAGGGAGAGACAGAGACATAGAGAGGAGGAGATAGCACAGCACTGGGCCAGCATCATGGTACCTTTCCTGTGGGGCTGGGGCTTGAACCTGGGTCTCGTGCATGACAAGGTGAGCCCACCAGGTGAGCTATCTTTGAGGCCCTGGGAATTGTGGTTTGTTTTTTTTTTTTTGCACAGAAACACTCTGCTTCTCTGTAAGTCAGGTGGTTGCTAGTGTTTGTATCTGAGGAACTGGAGATTGACAAGGAGCCTGGACGCTCCCTAAGGCATCCCCCCCATCACTATATAAAGGTCCAACTGCCACTCTGATTCCTTTTTCAAAAGGGAGAGGAGGAGGAAGGGGTAAAGAAGGAGGCAGAGAAAGAAGAGGAGGACAGAGGAGGAGGAGCTGTTTTCTCTAGAACTGGTCTGAGCCCTCTGGTCACAGCTCCACGTGATGAGCTCAGAGCACCACCTGTCCTGCAAAGCTGAAACGCCATCAGAGTCTGTGCAGACAGAGACTCCAGCTGTCTGCTTGATTTGGATCCCAGGAGGCAGACAGGTGTCTTGACCTCTGGCTGGGTCATGGCACCTTCCAGAAGATTATAGCCACACGCCATGGTCTGGAGAAGAAAGAGCTACTTGGAGACAGCTGGCATTGGGTTGGAAAAGGAAGATGGTACCTTCAGACACAGTCCCTTAAGGCCACCCAGGCCAGGGAGATATTCAGGGTTAAAATACAAGACTGGCATGCCGGAGGGCCCAACGTCAGATGCTGGCACCGCATATGCCAGCCCTGGGTGGTGCTCTGACTTTCTCTGTCTAATAAAACAAGCAAACAAACGGACTCTTAAAAAAAAAAAAGAGGGAGTTGGGCGGTAGCACAGTGAGTTAAGCGCACTTGGTGCAAAGCGCAAGGACTAGCATCAGGATCCCGGTTCGAGCCCCTGGCTCCCCACCTGCAGGGAAATCACTTCACAGGCAGTGAAGCAGGTCTGCAGGTGTCTATCTTTCTTTCTCCCCTTCTCTGTCTTCCCCTCCTCTCTCCATTTCTCTCTGTCCTAACAATGACAACATCAATAACAACAATAATAATAACTACAACAAGGGCAACCAAAGGGAAAATAAATAAATAAAATATATAAAAAAAATGTTGGGGGGTGGGTGGTAGTGCACCTGGGTGAGCACACATGTTACAATGCACAAGGACCTGAGTTCAAGTCCCTGGTTGCCACCTGCAGGGGGAAAGCTTTGCAGTATAATTGCTGAAGTTCAGTGCCCACAATGATGACTCCACTCTTCCTGGTGGCCAGTTTTTTTTTTTTTTTTTTAACAGAATAAGATAGTGGGTGGTGAGAAAGACACAGAGAAGGAGGAAGGAGACATCTGCAGAACTACCTACCCACCGCTTTTGAAGTTTCTCCCCTTCAGTTGGGGACTGGGGGCTTGAACCCTGTGTACAGTAATGTGGGAGTCACGACTCATCCAACCCTGGTTTTTACTTTTCACATGCTGCCTGGGAATGAACCCAGGGCCTCCCATGTGTGTGATACAGCGATGTGTCTTCCTGGGTCAAGTGTTTTCACACCTTTATTGAGAGACAAAGAGACAAGAAGGGGAGACCCCACAGCAATGCTCCACCATCCATGGGGCTCCTCCTAGTCCGTGGTGCTCCCGTGTGGTGTCAGGATCTGAACACAAGGCCTCACACTTGGGGAAATGGGTGAGCTCTTTCCTGTCTCTTCTTTTTAAAAATAGTGTTTTTTATATGGGATGATCTCATTCCTAGACAGGAGTTGAAAAACAAGATCAGAAGGGAAAACACAAAGCAGAACTTGGACTGGAGCTGGTATATTGCACCAAAGTAAAAGACTCTGGGTGGGGTAGGTGGAGGGTTCAGGACCTGGAACATGATGGCGGAGGAGGACCTGGTGGGAGCTGTATTGTTATGTGGAAATGTTATGTATGTACAAACTACTGTATTTTACCACTAACTGTAAACTATTAATCCCCCAATAGAGAAATAAAAAAAACAATAGTTTGTAACATTATGGTGCATTTATAGGAACAATGCTGGTTTATAATATCCTCTTTCTTTCTCTCTTTCTTCATTTATTTACTTTTGAGTGTCTGGGGCCTTGCACATGCCTCATCTTATTCCTCTTGGATAATTCTATTATTTATTTATTTATTTTTTGGAAAGAGACAGAAATTCAGAGGGGAGAGAGGAGAAGAAAGAGGAGGAGGAGGAAGAGGAGAGAGAGAGAGAGAGAGAGAGAGAGAGAGAGAGACCTGCAGCACTGCTTCACCACTCATGAAGCTTCTCCCCCCTGCAAGTGGGGACTGGGGGCTTGAACCAGGGTCCTTGAGCATGGTTACATGAACTCTCTACCAGGTATACCCCTATCCTGTCCATTTTAATTTTTATTCAGAAACTATGAGAAAGAGAGAGGCACTAGAGTGCAGCTGGCCTACTTGCTAAATGCCCCAAGGTTCTTATGTGCTGCTGGAACTTGAACCCTGGCCTCACGCATGGCAAGGCGCAGGACTGCCTCAGGAAGCTACCTCTCCAGCTCTAAGTGTCTTCCATAGAGCACTGATCACCCCAGGACTGCTTGCTCGCTGTGTTGTACCAGCTTGTATGTGTGTCAAGTGCTTTAGAATTGGCCCTCTGTGGAAAAGTCAGGTATCCTCCACAAACAGGACAGGCTCGGGGGTCTCTGAGAAATCCAGGTGTCAACCACACCAGCGTGGACTTCCGTGAGGATGGGCATCTGTCCCCTTGTAGATCAGCAAGTACCTGAGCTCCACCTGGGCAGGACCCACCTGTCCAGCCTTCCCCCCACCCCTCTCCTCGCCCCCTTTGTGTGGCTGTACCCACCCGCTGGACCCCTGGGCCTACCAGGCTGAGGAAGCTTCTCACCCAGGCTGGTTAATCCTCCCAGCTCCTCAGCACACACATCTGGACTACAGGTGGTTTCTGTTCTTCTGCTCTTCCTTCTACCAGCCAGGTAGCTTGCTTTCAGGTACCAGTAAGACGAGCCCCTTCCATCAGCCCGATGTTTTCCTAACATCCATTGGCAAGCCACAGACTTTCCAGAAGGAACTCCGGTTTGCTTTCCCAGCTGACCTACTTACTAAGTCTTATTTGCCTCACAGGGCCTCCAAGGTTTGGCGGGTGGCGTGGACAGTGCCAGCCTGTCAGTGTTCCTATTAGGAACCCCTTCCTGCACTTTCAAACCCAGCCCGCAGAACTGTGTTTGGGACCCACCCTTAAAAAAAAAAAAAATGAATCCTTTCTCTGGAGAACCTGGGACTTTTTATTCCGAAGTCTCTTTCAAAAGGGTCTTTCGTTCTTGAAGTCCAAACTATGTGTGGTTTGCGGCTGCCTCTCTGCTCTCAGAGTTTGGCGTTTTGCTGTTGAACTTTTTTCCAGCCGTTCATTTTTAAAGTTGTCATCTCTTACATTTCTTTCCATGGTTAAAATTGGTATTTTTCTCCCTCAATCCTCACCCCCCCCCCCCCCCCGCGGCATCAAAAGGGATTTTGTCTGCCGTCCTGGTGGTGGATGGTGCTGCCTCAGGGTCTTGGCGAACCCACAGGGTGGACGTCTCTTAACTGTTAATGTGTTAAGTGAACCAAGTAAGGAGACATGACTCAAATATAAATTAAGAGGGTATGTGCCCAGGAGTGTTCTTTCACTGATGTCCTTGTTTTGCTCCTTGTTCAGGCTTTGTAGGCATTTATGATGATCTTGATGGGTTTAATTATCAAGAGTATAATTAAGAGAGAGGACCAGAGTAACCCAAGAGGTTCTGAGTTCAGGCCTCAGTCCCATATAGGAGCCCCATGGATGGTGGAGTGATGTTATGTTGTCTCTTCTCTATCAAGGTCTTTAAATGAATTTAAAATAAGAATCTGAAGAACTTGGATTCATATGTGAAATGAAACAGACAGAAAGAGAGAGCTTCTGGTCTGAACTGATTGTTTTATGGGAAGATTTTGAAAATTCACACTAGGATTACCTAATTACTATGTGTTTTTTTCCTAAGTATTACTTGATATTTTATTATATTTTATTTTATTTGTATTTTAGAATTTTTTTGCCACCAGGGTTATTGCTGGGGCTCCGTGCTGGCACTACAAATCCACTGCTCCTGGTGGCCATTTTTTTCCATTTTATTGCATAAAACAGAGAGAAATTTAGAGAGGAGGGGTACATAGAGAGGGGGAGAGAAAGATAGATACCTGCAGATCTACGTCACCCCTTGTGAAGTGACCCCCCCTGCAGGTGGGGAGCTGGGGCTTGAACCAGGTTCGTTGCATGAGTTCCTGTGCTTCACACTATGTGCCCTTAACCAGGTGCGCTGCTGCCCGCCTTGCCCACCACAGTTACCCCGAGGCTTAGTGCTTTCAGATTGACTCCTTATCTTCTTCTTGTCATTGCCTCCCCCTTTTTTCTTTGATTAGAAGGTGGGGAGAGACAGAGAGAGAGGAGAGAGAGAGGAGAAAGGGGGGTGGAGAGAGAGATAGGGCAATAACCCCAAGTTCAGTCCCTGGCACCACATAGGATAGAGCAAAGCTTAGCAATTTCTCACTTTCACAAAAACAAGAAGACTCCATGGGCTCCTCTGTGGCTCTGACTTTGTCCTTCTCTCGTCTCTTGGGCACTGGGTACACTTTGGTGATAAGACCAGCTAGCCAGCCCTGGGCTCCTTGTGGGTGGGGGACATTCCCAGCTTTGTCAGACCCTGCGATAAGGTACCTGCCCCCGCCCCCAAGATGAGAGGGAACCTCCCAGAGCTATCTAATCAGTTCCCCTTTCCTAAGTGTTTCTGGTTGGGTGGGAGTTCTGTGTTCTAAAGTGAGAACAACCAAGACCACAGGCGACTAGATTTGTCCCTCCTCCTCCCACGTGAGACAGGTGGAGAGCAGACAAGTCTCTGGCATTCACTTTGTTCTGTTTGTTTTTGTCTTTTCTTGGGAGGGAGGGGAGCTTGAACCCAGGGCCTCTGACATGTGAGGCATACACTCTGCCACCAAGCCCCTCTTCACGCCCTTCTTCCCTCCCATTTCTTTTCTTTATTTTTTTTATTTGTTATTAATCGTTTGTTTCAAGATTATAAGATTACAATGTATAGTTCCACACCACACTACCACCAAAGTTCTGGACCCCCTCCAACCTCCCAGAGACAACCACCAGAATTCTCATAAGTCTTGTAAACAGTTTGCTTGCTTCTGTTTTGTTTGGATTTTTTTTTTTTTTTTTTTTGGCAAATTCTTGTGTATCAGCTCTCTAGATTCCACATATGAGTGAAACCACCTGGTAGCAGTAGTTTCATTTCTTTCTTTTTTTTTTTTTACATTTATTTATTTTCTCTTTTGTTGCCTTTGTATCTTTATTGTTGTTGTAGTTATTATCATTGTTATTGATGTCGTTGTTGTTGGATAGGACAGAGAGAAATGGAGAGAGGAGGGAAGACAGAGAGGGGGAGAGAAAGAGAGACACCTGAAGATCTGTTTCACCGCCTGTGAGGCAACCCTCCTCCAGGTGGGAAGCTGGGGGCTCGAACCGGGATCCTTATGCCAGTCCTTGTGCTTTGCACCATGTCCGCTTAACCCGCTGCGCTACCGCCCAACTCCCGGTTTCATCTCTTATATTGCTAAGTAGCATCGCCTCTAGTTGCACCCATTTTGTCCCAAAGGACACAATATCATCTTTTTCTTTTTTTTTTTTTGATGGCAGGGTAGTATTCCATGGAGTCTAGATCCCATAACTGCTTTAGCTAGTCATCTGCTGATGGGCATTTAGGCTGCTTCCACGCTCTGGCGATTGTGAGTAATGCAGCTGTGAACACAGGGGCTCATATTATGCTCCTTTGAATCAGTGCTTGAGTGTCCACTGGATAAATGCCTGAGTGGTATTTCTGGGTCATAAGGTACTTCCATTTATTTGTGTAAGGGTCCTTTTCTTTTTTTTTTTATCAGAAAGATTAGGCCCAGACACTAAGATCCGAGCTGCTCCAGCTTGTCTCCCAGGAGCCTTATCAAAGGCCTAAGTAATCAGCGAGAAAGGATTGGCCCAGGACTTCCAGATATGCCTCCTTTCCTGGACTCACAACCTCTGACTGAGAGAGATTCTGTTTTACAGATCTGTCCACTGAGGCAGGGGGACACTCTCTGACTGGCTCATGTCACTTAACCTTTCCTGAGGAGGGTTGTGGTTTCAACTTTAAGCAGGAACCCACCATAGAGATCTCCCCGCCCCCAGTGCTGTGCAAATTCAAATTTAACTTCCCTGAACTTCCTAGTCTCCTTGCCTCCAAGATGGACAGACTCCTGCAATTGGAGGGTCAGGGATGTGGCATCATAAATAGCACACAGGCGCGTCTGGCATGGGGCGCTCAGGCGCTCCTAGGCTGCTGTCACTTTGGGGGAACATTCCATCGCTTCTCCTCCGTTAACCCCAGGATGGGTCTGACGGTCACATGTACCCAACGCATACTTTGGTTTGTGCAGAATGTCAAATCCCCAAGAATAGCCTCCTCCAGACCCTTCCAGTAAGAGGGGCTGCTTTGTTTTCTGACTCAAAACAAGAGAAAGATCTCTGCCAAACCAAAACACTATCACCCTTTGATCCCCAGGTCTGAGTGGATTCTGATCTTGCCCTGAAGATCAGGCACGAGTGTGGGGGCATTCGGGGGGTGGGGGAAGGGAATGAGTCAGAGCTTCCACCCTTCAGAGGGGGCAGCCTAATATGGCCTTGGGAGCCACTCGAGAGACTTAGGTATGCCTGGACTCTCCGCCTGGAGCCATGGCTCTGGCCAGGAACCAGCTGCCTCACCACCCTGCACCCCCACACCTCGTCCCGTGCGGCTAACCACTCTCCAGATACATGGAGCTGGCTCTGGGGGGTTTGCCGTGGCGGGGGTGGGGGGGAGCTCTGAGGGAAAGTGATCCAGGCTTGAAGCCCAGGTCAGGCTGGAAGGAGCCAGTCCAGAGAGAAGCAGCACCCCAGAAAAAACTTGCATCCCCTTTCTGCCAGCACAGTCTTGGGTCTGAGGTGAGCCTGTCTGTGCTGAATCCTGAGTCCCAGTGCCGGGAGTGGTGAGAGACCATGTTGGCTTCCTGTGCTGGGAAAAGGAGCAGGGAGGGGAGGAGGGGCAGATCCTACTACAGGAACATATATATTGTGTAAATATAGATGATAATGCATGTAGATATATAGAGATTGTGATAGAAATAATAGTCAGCCCATATCTGTGACCTTGGGAGAACCACTGCACTCTCCAGTGCAGGGACTGGGGACACGGAACTCTGGTGATGGGAACAGTGTGGAATTATATCCCTGCTCTCTTATAATTTTATAAGTTAATATTAAATTGTTAATCAAAAATATTTTTTCAGAGCACAGTCTGTGAGTCAGCCCCTCATCTCCATATCACTCCATGCTGGTGTGAGGTTCCCCTTACCATTCAACAGACACAGAAGTGCAGGCAGGGCACAGGGGAGGGGGGGCAGCACTGGGTTCTCCAGCCTGTGCCCACCTGCCTCTCGGTCCCATGCTTGTTGTCAGCTGTGCCCAGACTCAGTGGTCTCAGGAATCTTTTACTTTCTCAAAAGCTTCTGAGGTTCCCCCCTGCCCCCCCCCAGCTCCTAATAATGCGAGTTCTGTCAATTTTTGTCTAATTAGAAATCACACCTAGGGGCCAGTTGGCGGCGCACCTGGTTGAACACACATGTTACAGTGCACAAGGACCCAGGTTTGAGCCCCTGGTCCCCACATGCAGGGGGGAAAGCTTTGCAAGTGGTGAAGCAGGGCTGCAAGTGTCTCTCTCTCTCTCTATCTTCCCCTTACCTCTCAATTTCTGGCTGTTTCTATCCAAGAAATAAATGAGGATAATAACAACAACAACAACAACAATAATAATAAAAGCAATCAAACCCTAGCTAACTGAAAGACAGGGCTTTCCAGCAAAGGACTCTGGGGGAAAAGGGCAGGGAGACAGCTGGGTGCAGAGTCTGGGGGGAGCCTTTGGAGTCCTGGTGCTTGATGATGAAGAAGAACCCAGGTTGGGGGCAAGAGCATTTTGCAGGCACCAGTGGTGGTGAGATGGAAATTATACCCATGTATCAACAACTGTCCTGTAAACCACCAGCCACCCAAGAAGATGTTAAGAGGAGAAAAAAAAAAGAGGTATGTATATATGTATTTCCCATAAAGTCACAGAACCTATAGAAATAATGACTATGTTTTCCAGGACGAAGCAAAATGCAGTGAATGGTGGTATTGTTGTTTCATATTTTGCAAAGCTCCCTTATCTGCCTTAATGGAAGACAGCTGGCTGTTGGATCAACTTACGCCTCAGGTCTGTCATGACTCCACAAAAGTCACATCATCTCTCGAATATGCCGCTGTATACTTTCGATAGAAGCAGAGTCGGGTGGGGGGGGGGGCAGGAGAGTGATTACTCAGCACTGTCATGACCCTGGTTGGGAACCCAGAGGGGTAACTCCACAGCAGCACTTTGAGAACCACTGCTCTAAGTGGCTAAATACTGTCACCTCTGTTCTGTTTGTTTGCAGGTCTTGTCTGTCCCTCTCAGCCCAGTGAGCATGTCATGATGGCCCTTATGGTCAGGTGGTGTAAGGGTCCCAGGTGGAGGCTGTCTGCTCACATCTGTCCTTCTCACCGTAGGAGGGGTTTGGTTCTGCTGCTCTTGGTCCTGCAAGAAGCCTGCATTCTCCAGGCTGCCCCGGGGGACATGGGAGCTCTGGTGACCAGGTTCCATGAAGACTTTCTATTGCAGGGGATCCGGTGGTAGCACAGCCAGTTAAGCGCATGTGGAGCAAAGCGCAAGGACCAGCGTAAGGATCCCGGTTCAAGCCCCCAGCTCTCTACCTGCAGGGGAGTCGCTTCACAAGCGGTGAAGCAGGTCTGCAGATGTCTATCTTCCTCCACCCCTCTCTGTCTTCCCTTCCTCTCTCTATTTCTGTCTGTCCTATCCAGCAACAGCATCAATGGCAACAATAACAACAATAAAAAGGGCAACAAAATGGGGAAAAAATGGCCTCTAGGAACAGTGGATTCATAGTGCAGGCACTAAGCTCCAGCAATAACCCTGAAGGAAAAAAAAGAAAGAAAGAAAAAAGACCTTCCATTCCAGAGAGAAAGGAGAAGCATATACAAATGTCTTTAGCAAACAGGGCATCAAGCCACACCCCTGTCAGTTTGGGGGCCAGGAGAGCTTGAGGACAGTAAAGCTATTCTGCAGGGGACGGGGGAAGGGCTCAGTGGGAGAACACAGGACATCAGGTAGGAAGTCCCGGGTTTGACCCCTGGCATGACACATACCAGAGCTGAGCAATGCTTTGGTCTTTCCCTTTCAAACACAAAGGAGCAAACTAAACATACAAGCAAACCAATGTTGAAGGCAGCCTAGTGTGCAGGATTCTATAATGGTGGAGGTGAGCACAGCTGCTGATATTTTATTATTAGTATTTTTTATTTTGCTGGCCCAAATGAATGTCTTGTACAATCATCTCCCTTCCTTCCTTCCTTCCTTCCTTCCTTCCTTCCTTCCTTCCTTCCTTTCTTTCCTTCTTTCTTTTTTATTGGAAGGATTAATGGTTTACAGTAAATACAATTGTTGATACATGTGTAAATGTTCCCAGTTTTCTGCAAAATACTCTCACTCCCAACCTAGGTCCTCTTCCACCAGGAACTGAAAGTCCCCCCACCCCATCCCAGAGTCCTTCACTTTGATGCAAGTGTTTCCCCTTCCTGTTCTTATTTCTCAACTTCTGTCCATGAGCGAGATCATCCCATATTCATCCTTCTTTTTCTGGCTCATCTCACTTCACATGATTCCTTCAAGCTTCATCCGACATGGGGTGAAGAAGGTGAATTCACCATTTTTAATAGCTGAGTAGTATTCCATTATGTATGTAGACCCCCACTTGCTCAGCCACTGGTTTGTTGTTGGACACCTGGATTGTTTGCAGGATTTGAGTATTACAGATTGTGTTGCTATGAACACAGGTGTACACAGATCTTTCTGGATGGGTGTGTTTGGTTCCTAAGGGATATATCCCCAGGAGAGGAATTACAGGGCCATAGGGAAGGTTCATTTCTCAATTGCTGATGCTTTTTTTCCGAAATCTATAAAAGGGACAACTCCCGGGAGTTGGGCTGTAGTGCAGTGGGTTAAGTGCAGGTGGCGCAAAGCACAAGGACCGGCATAAGGATCACGGTTCGAACCCTGGCTCCCCACCTGCAGGGGAGTCACTTGACAGGCGGTGAAGCAGGTCTGCTGGTGTCTATCTTTCTCTCCTCCTCTCTATCTTCCCCTCCTCTCTCCATTTCTCTCTGTCCTATCCAACAACGACAACAACAATAATAACTACAACAATAAAACAACAAGGGCAACAAAAGGGAATAAATAAATAAAAATAAAATATTAAAAAAAGGGACAAATCCCACCATGAAACCTAGTGATAACTATGACTTCATCTGCCAAGAATGTAGCAGGAGTAGTGCCTTGACCACACTAGAGGAGCCTAAAGAATGTCACGTGTTCACAGATGGAGGGAGGGCTGGGGAGACAGCTGTTCAGCTGGTGGAAGACATGGCTTGCATGCCTGAGGCCTCCAGTTCCGTTCCTGAGGCTGTGTGCTCTAGCCTCTCTCCTGCATCTTCCTCTCCCATCAGGGTAAATAAACTCAGTCTTGAAAAGAACACGAAGAGGTGGTGAGGCTGGTGCACACATTGCCATGAATAAGAATTGTGGGCTTGTGTTTGGGGGGGAGAAGTTCCATGAGGCTGGAGCAGAGTTGTAGATACCTCTTTTTCTTTCTCCCTTTCTCTTCCTCTTTCTTTCTCTCCTGTTTATTTGTCTCCATTTTTATCAGAGTGTAAAGAAGGGGGAAAGAGGCTGCAGGGGGATGGTGGATTTGTTGTGCTGTCATTCAGACCCATCAGTGACCCTTGGGCAAAAGCAGGAGAGAGAGAGAGAGAGAGAGAGAGAGAGAGAGAATGAGAGAAAAGAGAGAGAAAGAGATGAAAGAAAGAGAGAGAGAGAACAAAAGAAATGTTGAGTTGTTGAGGGCGAGTGGGGTTGTGTGGAAATTCTCTCTACATTGTGATAATCTTTCTGTAAACCTACAGTTAATCTTCAAAATTAAAATGAGGAGGGGCAGGTGGTGGCATACCAGGTTAAATGCACTTAGTACAAAGCGCAAGGACCAGCTCAAGGATCCCAGTTCGAGCTCCTGTCTCCCCACCTGCAGGGAGGTTGCTCTGCAAGTGGTGAAGCAGGTCTGCAGGTGTCTGTCTTTCTCTCTCCCTCTCTGTCTTCCCTTCCTCTCTCCATTTCTCTCTGTTGTATCCAACAACAACAAAAAAAATGGTTTTTTAAAAAAAGGCCTCTAGGAGCAGTGGATTCCTAGTGCAGGCAGTGAGCCCCTGCAATAACCCTGGAGGGAAAAAAATAAACAAAATTAAAATCAGGGGGTGTAGAGAGAATGCTCATCTGGTAGGGTGCATGGCTTGTCATGAGTGCAGTCAAACCTTGGGCCCAGCACCACATGGGAGGTGTGATGGCAATGGAGGAAACTCCCTACACAGTGATCTGTGAGTCCCTGTCTCTGTCTCTGTCTCTCTCTGAATGGAAAAATCTCCAGAGAACAGTGCATCTGCA
Source organism: Erinaceus europaeus (assembly GCF_950295315.1). Lineage (NCBI taxonomy): Eukaryota > Metazoa > Chordata > Mammalia > Eulipotyphla > Erinaceidae > Erinaceus > Erinaceus europaeus. The sequence continues at coordinate 8,059 of NW_026647313.1, read as the reverse complement.
CATAGGCAAGGTCTGGGCTCTGCAATATATATGTTAAATCTTTCCTGCCAGTCTGGGCCTTAGACTTCTTGAAGCTCTTTGCAGTGAGGGAACTGGGGTGGTCTACGGAACCCCCTTGCCCTCCCTTATGCCCAACCACCCTCCCACCCTCTGACAGCAGCACATGGGGCTGGGGAAACCCACCCCCTACACACACACCACCACTCCAGACATGTTTCTCCTGGGATTTCCCTTCCATGGTTGTGTGCGGTGCGCCGAGTCCCCAGTAGCCCCAGCTGGGGTTTGAAGGGTGTAATTCTACAGGGAGACTAGTAATTAGGGGATTTCTGAGGAGACGCCCACCTGGAGTTGTTGAATTACCTGAGAACCACCAGCTCCTCCTCACGGCACTGGACCTCAAAGGGACGGACCACATCGGGTCTAGGGCGGGCTGTCTCCAGAGTGAGGTCTGGGGAGACCTAACTCTCTGCCAGCACATTTGAGACTTTGTGAGGTGAGGAGCCCAGTGGGAGGTAATCTGATGGCTTGTGGAAGAGGCAGAAGGCAAGGCTGTCTGAGAAGTGCTGTGGGTTAGCTGTCTGCCGGCTCAGGTCAGTAGCTGACACCATCCCTGCCTTCCCCTCACACCCCCTGCCAGATTGGTATTTTGAACCAACTCTTTTTTCTTTTTTTCAATTATGTATTTATTATTGATCGGACAGAGACAGAGAGAAATTGAGAAGGAAAGGAGAGAGGGAGAGAGAGAGAGAAAGGGAGAGAGAAGAAGACATACCTGCTATAGTTCTGCTTCACCCCTAAAGCTTCTCCCCTGCAGGTGGGGAGCGGGGGGACTCAAACCGAGATCCTTGTACACTGTAACAAGTACACTCAGCCAGGTATAGCACTGCCCAACCCTCTCACACCAGTCTCCCCCCTGCACTAATATTTATTTATTCATTAATAAGAGAGAGAACAGAGCTTCACTCTAGCACATACCACGCTGGGAATTGAACTTGGGCCTCATGCTTTAGGTCCAGGGCTCTAGCCACTGCACTAGCTCCCAGGCTGCTGCAGGGCACAGCTAAGGGGTGCAAGGAGTCCAGATGTGCACCCCAGGAGCAAGGGCCTCTGGCACCTCATGGCTTGTCCTCCCACTGGCTTCACCTCCAAGGATCTCTCCTTGAACAGAGCAGTCGTTGACTGTCTTCACCGTGCCCAAGTCACAGAACTGTTTCTCAGCCTGCCCATCAACCCCAGTCCACCCCTCCTGCCAACCCCCCTTGGGCTGGGGGACTTCATAAAGCCCCTGGCTCTAGACTGAGACTTTGGTGACAGCCCTGTGAGCCCACAAGCGCTCCCAGCAGAGTGCTGGACAGTGCAATGCTCAGCCATGCATATGACTCAGGTTCACACTAACCCTCACTGCACTGCGAGAAGCGTTGGTGTGGTGGTCTCTTTCATCTTCTCTCTCTGTCTCTATCTAAAAGAGGGAGGATGTGCAGGTGGGCTGTGGCTCACCCATCTAAGTGCACCCACCACCAAGTGCAAGGGCCTGGGTTCGAGCCTTTGCTCCCTACCTGCAAGAGGGGGGATGCTTCATAAGTGGTGAAGCTGGTCTGCAGGTATCTATCTTTCTCTCCCTTCCTCTCTGTCTCAATTTCTCTGTCCCACCAGAACGAAATAGAAAGGGGAAAAAATGGCTGCTGGGAGTGGTGGGTCTGTAGTACTGAGCAACAGTAGCTACCCTGGTGGCAATTAAAAAACAAAAAAAAGAAGAGGATGATCAAGAAGTGGAAGAGGAGGAGGAAGAAGGTTAAGAAATGGAAGAAGGAGCAGCAGCAAAAGAGGGAGAAAAAGAAGGAGGAGGAGGTGGAGGGACTGGAGGAAGAGGTGGAGCAGGAGGTGGTGTTGATGGTGGAGAAAGAGGAGGAGGAGGAGGAGGAGGAGGAGGAGGAGGAGGAGGAGGAGGAGGAGGAGGAGTTCTACGATGTACCAGGCTTTGTGCTGAGACTTTGCGCTTTGCAGGTAGGGCTGGGTTCGGTGAGGGCTGTTTTAGAGTGGTGACCCCTCTAAAGGAACGAGAGAGAGAAAGAGAGAGAGAGGGAGAGAGAGAGGGAGAGAGAGAGGTAGAGAGAAAGGGAGAGAGAGAGGGAGAGAAAGAGGGAGAGAGAGAGAGGGAGAGAGAGAGAGGGAGAGAGAGAGGGAGAGAGGGAGAGAAAGAGGGAGAGAGGGGGGAGAGGGAGAGAGAGAGAGAGATAGCAAGCTAGGGCCCCTCTCTTTGCTTCAACTTAATAGGTGACATGGCAACTTCCCCTTTAATCATTGACCCAAAGGAGACATTATTTCAACCTCAGCAGGAGGCTGGAGGGGCTGGGAGGAGCAGCAGGGGCAGCTCAGTCAGGGGAGCATAACCTGCTAGAACAGCTGGGCTGGCGGTGACCCCATTCCCGCTTGGTGATAAGACGGAGCCTGCCTTTCAAGCTGGGGGTTCGATCATAAAGCCAGTGTCTGCTGCAGAGATAAGAGAGCCCAGGGGTGGGAGGGGAGGGGGGGGGGGACTGGGGTGGGATGGGTGGGGTGAGGCGTCTTCTCCAGGTGCACGACTGGGGATTCTGGAGCTGGGGTCAGGTGAATGAATGCAGGAAGACCAAAGTATTTCCACCCAAACCTAGTGTTTCTTGAAAGCCTCCCCAGGTCTGCTCTAAGCCTTGGCGCTGGCCCTGGCTCTCAGGAGCTCCAAGGCTGATTCCCTGCTAGGCCCAGAGTCCCAAGGGCTGGCTTCCCTGGGAGGTTGAGGAGTTTGCCCATTTCCCACCCCTGGGAAAGAAGGTCCTTTGCCACAATGTCCACTGTGATCAACAGTGGGATAGCAGGGACTGCTGATCCTTGCAATGGCTGTGTGTCTTCACCTTGTAGTCCCCTCTTTAGACCTTGAGGTGGGCCTGCTGCCAGGCTCCTGCACCATCTCAGACAGGACAGACAGAAGCTCCTGGTCACACTGTGCTGTGCCCCTGTCCTCTTCCCTAAGTATGCTTTCCTGGTGTCTTTGCTCTGGGAAGTCACACTCACATTTTCCATATATCACTGAGAAGCATGGGACGCATTGGATCGACCTTCCCGAGGTGCATCCCGTGAGTACCCATTCATTGGGGAAACTGATGATCCTTCCTAGCTGACTGAATCCACATGGATCCCAGTCACTTTCAAAGCCATGAACTGGCTACAGAAGAAGGGCAAACGCTAGAAGAAGAACTGAGAAGCACAGGAGGGAGGGGAAATAACACTTCCAGTCATATTAAGAGCATGTATTATTTAAAATTCTTCCATAGCCCTCTCCTCTCTGTAAATCTCCTGATCTCGTTTTGTCTTTGGATAGGAAGATTCCAGAGCTAGAAAGGGCTTATTTTTCTTTTCTTCTTTCTCATTCTCCTCCTCCTCCTCTTTCTTCTCCTTTTTTCTTTTTTCTCCTCTTCTTCTTTTTATATTAATTTATTTATGAGAGAAGAGGAGAGAGAAAACCAGAGCATCTCTTTGATCTACTGCATACTCAACTTCTGTGCTAACCAGTAAGTTAACTTCTTAAATGTACATAACTGTTATTTGTCAATTGAGTCTCACATGAAAAAATACTTTTTGTTGTTATCATTGGAGCTTCACCATTCTAGACTGATTTTGAGAGAGAAGAGAGAGAGAGAGAAAGAGAGAGAGAGAGAGAGAGAGAGAGGTCACAGAACACAGAACTCCAGTGTGGTGGTGGTCAGACTGGAATATATATATATATATATATATATAATTTTATTATTTTTTTTAAAGAAAGACATCTTAGCAATCATTGGATCAAACTTGTGCTCTGTTGTTCAGAACTTGCTTATCAGGTGCTAGAAATCTGTTCTACAAATCAAGACCAGATGGGAAGGCTGGAGTGGTATTCCTTAGGAGAAAATTCTGAAACAGAGGCCTCACACACTCAATACCCTGTGCCCTTCCTGGCAAGCTTAGAAGTCCACTGACTCTACATGACCAGGTTTGTTCACAAAGTTTGGACTGCATCTTGGCATGTGTAGTCAAACAAAAAGGAGTCCATAGAATTAAAGAAATCCAGGGCTGGTAAGATATCACAGTGCATGAGAGCATAGGACTTGCATGCCTGAGGCCCCGGGTTTAATGCTTAGGACCACTATGTGCCAGAGCTCAGCTCAGTAGTGCTCTGGTCTGTCTCTCATAAACACAAAACAAATCTAAGCAAAAACTATTTCATTAGGTACTTTATGGTGTCTTTTTAGGTCATTTACAGTTAATGATACTTATAGTTTTCCCATATTTGGGAGCTACTCTCTTCTAGTCCTCCTTCCATTTTAGTCCTTCTTCCAGCTGTGACACCGTCTCCCCAGACAATAACTTGGGCCCACCTGCATATCAGATGGCAGGCTCAGGGAAATAGTAAAGTTATGAGCCCACTGGAATATACCTGAAATAGACCTACTTTTTCCAAAATAGATACCCCAAAACTCATCTGCAATATTCTTGCCGTTAGGTTCTTGATTATTATTTTTCCAAAAAGGAGACCCCAAATCTTCACCTGCAATATTTCTGACTTTAGGTTCATGATTAGTCAACAATTTGTTCTGTTTTATATCTTAATTCTTTTTCAGCCACCAAGTTCCAGATGCTACCATGATGCCAACCTGACGTCCCTGGGCAGACGACCCCACCAATGTGTCCTGGAGCCCCACCTCCCTAGGCCACTGCTCCACTAGGGAAAGGGAGAGACAGGCTGGGAATATAGATTGACCTGCCAATGCCCATGTCCAGCAGAGAAGCAATTATAGAAGCCAGACCTTCTGTACCCCATAATGATCCTGGGTTCATACTCCCAGAGGAATAAAGAATAGGGAAGCTATCAAGGGAGGGGATGGGATACTGAGTTCTGGTTGTCAAAATTGTGTGGAATTGTACCCATCTTATCCTACGGTCTTGTTATTTTATAAATGAAAATTATAAAAAAGCAAAACAAAACAAATCTTAGGAACAAGAACAAATTTAGCAAAACAAGGAAACAAAAACACCACACAGTGCTATTGAGTAGTGATCAAACTGCAATGATTTCCCAACCAGCTGGAATCCTCAACTGAGCATTGTTTTCATTGAATTTCAGGAGGAAGTAGAAGAAAGTCTCAGAGGTCATTTCACAGTCTCACTCTTGCAGATATAAGTCTATGTCCAATCTCCTGTTTCTCTCAAGTGCCTTTTGTGATGTTTTTATTATCTTAAGATGAAGCACATTCAGCACATAACTTATTCCCTTAGGTGTACAAGTTGGTATTGCTAAGTGTCTTCATGAGGCTGTCTAGCCATCACCACAATCTACCTCATCACCTGTTGTTAAAATTCGTTGGGCTCTGGCTGGCGGCTCTAGCCAGCGGGCTAGCTTCACGGGCGGGTCACGCGGAGACAACGGCTGGGCAGGGAAGCTGTATTTCTTTATTCAGGAACAACGATTCATAAACTAAGACAAACTAATCACCAAACAGAACTCTGCTGTCTCTTTGCGGCAGCACAAGCACTCTCTCAAACTCTCGA
>NW_026647312.1:0-20292 GCF_950295315.1 Erinaceus europaeus | reverse complement strand
TGTCACCCCCTGGCTGCATTTTCCAGAAGGTGGCGTTTCTGGAGCCCTGGGGGTGTCTGCAGCCGATTGGCCCCACTAGCAGCCCGAGCCCCCCACCCTCCGCCCCCATTCAGGAGCACGGGGCATTTCTGGACCCGGCTGGCAGCAGTCCTGTTGGCTGGCAGGCCCCCTCCCCCATCTGAGAACCTAACCCTGACAGCTGAAGGTCTAGGGGCCTGGTGTGGGCAGCTGCCCCACTGGTGTGGGAGCCGGAGCCCGTGGAGACCCCGGGCTGGTTAATATTAACCTACTGGCCGCAGCAATTGCTAACCAGCCATGCAGTCACCTGACCCCATCCTGTCCCGGTCAACAAATGCCAGGGGGGGGGATCGGGCGGTAGCGCAGCGGGTTAAGCGCATGTGGCACAAAGCACAAGGACAGGCGTAAGGATCCTGGTTCGAGCCCCCGGCTCCCCACCTGCAGGGGAGTCGCTTCCCAGGCGGTGAAGCAGGTCTGCAGGTGTCTGTCTTTCTCTCCCCATCTCTGTCTTCCCCTCCTCTCTCCATTTCTCTCTGTCCTATCCAACAATGATGACATCAACAACAATAATAACAACAACAAGGGCAACAAAAGGGAATGAATAAATAAATATTAAAAAAAAAGAGACAGAGAACTGATACTCTCTGGCATTAAAAACAACAACAACAACAACAACAACAACAACAAAAACAAATGCCAGGCCCTGGGCAGTGAGCAGACACACAAAATAAAGGGGACATTTATTCTCACCGAGGGACAGAAATGGGTCCCCTCTGATGCCCAGGACAGTGGGGGTGCTCTCTCCCAGAGACTCAGAGGTGGGGTCCCCAGGCCCAGCCCTCAGTGCTGTCCCCTCTGCCAGCCTGAGAGAAAGTGACCACTCGGGGCTGACGGCTGCCTCCGGACCCCCCTTCTGCCCTCTGCCTCTTGAACCCCAAAGCCCCCGACCTCAGAGCAAGCAGACTGTCAGGTGAGGGAGCAGGTTCCTCAGGATTCCTGAGCTGGGGTGGGGGTAACCCTGGAATCCGCAGAATGTGAGCACAGAGAGGGGGCTGCCACCCCGAGGTCTCAAGGCGCCTCTGGGTCCACCTGCCAAGGGGCAGTTTATCAAGTGGGAGGTGTGGCTCTCCCTGTGGGAGGCCCTGGGTTCGAGCACCACACCAAGGAGGCTATGTGGACAGTGGGGTGGGGCTGTGGGGTCTCTCCCTGTCTGTCTCTGTCCCTCCCTCTCGCCAGTCTCTGAGGACAGAGAATAAACTGGCCAGGCAAACAGTCTCTCACATGTGCATGGCCGTCACAGGAGATGGGCACTGGGGGCACAGGGTGAGGCATGGCCATCTCAGGAGGTGGGCACTGGGGGCACAGGGTGAGGCATGGCTGTCACAGGAGTTGGGCACTGGGGGCACAGGGCAGCGCATGGCCGTCACAGGAGGTGGGCACTGGGGGCACAGGGTGAGGCATGGACGTCTCAGGAGGTGGGCACTTGGGGCACAGGGCAGGGAGGGCATGGCCGTCATAGGAGGAGGGCACTGGGGGCACAGGGTGAGGCATGGCCGTCACAGGAGATGGGCACTGGGGGCACAGGGTGGGGCATGGCCGTCACAGGAGGTGGGCACTGGTGGCACAGGGTGGGGCATGGCCGTCACAGGAGGTGGGCACTGGGGGCACAGGGTGGGGCATGGCCGTCACAGGAGGTGGGCACTGGGGGCACAGGGTGAGGCATGGCCGTCACAGGAGGTGGGCACTGGGGGCAGAGGGTGAGGCATGGCCATCACGGAGGTGGGCACTGGGGGCACAGGGTGAGGCATGGCTGTCACAGGAGGTGGGCACTGGGGGCACAGGGTGAGGCATGGCCATCTCAGGAGGTGGGCACTGGGCGCACAGGGTGAGGCATGGCCATCACAGGAGGTGGGCACTGGAGGCTCAGGGGAGGGCATGGCCATCATAGGAAGTGGGCACTGGGGGCACAGGGTGAGGCGTGGCTGTCATAGGAGGTGGGCACTGGGGGCACAGGGTGAGGCATGGCCGTCACAGAGGTGGGCACTGGGGGCACAGGGCAGGGCATGGCCATCATAGGAAGTGGGCACTGGGGGCACAGGGTGAGGCATGGCTGTCATAGGAGGTGGGCACTGGGGGTACAGGGTGGGGCATGGCCGTCACAGGAGGTGGGCACTGGGGGCTCAGATTAGGGCATGGCTGCCTCAGGAGGTGGGCACTGGGGGCTCAGGGGAGGGCATGGCCATCACAGTAGGTGGGCACTGGGGGCACAGGGCAGCGCATGGCCGTCACAGGAGGTGGGCACTGGGGGCACAGGGTGAGGCATGGCCGTCACAGGAGGTGGGCACTTGGGGCACAGGGCAGGGAGGGCATGGCCGTCATAGGAGGAGGGCACTGGGGGCACAGGGTGAGGCATGGCCGTCACAGGAGGTGGGCACTGGGGGCACAGGGTGAGGCATGGCCGTCACAGGAGATGGGCACTGGGGGCACAGGGTGGGGCATGGCCGTCACAGGAGGTGGGCACTGGGGGCACAGGGATAGGCATGGCTGTCACATGAGGTGGGCACTGGGGGCACAGGGTGAGGCATGGCCATCACAGGAGGTGGGCACTGGGGGCACAGGGTGAATCATGGCCGTCTCAGGAGGTGGCACGGGGGGCACAGGGCAGGGCATGGCCGTCACAGGATGTGGGCACTGGGGGCACAAGGCAGTGTATGGCCGTCTCTGGAGGTGGGCACTGGGGGCACAGGCCAGGAGCTTGAGGCTGAACAGCACATCTAGCCGCAGCTCCGTCTGCCACTCTCTCTGTACTGTTTCGTCGTATTTTTATTCATTCATTCCTTTGTTCATTCATTAATGTTGAGACAGAGACAGAGAGGCAGCGAGTGAGAGATATCCCAGCACTGAAGCTTCCTTCACCGCAGTGGGGGCCGGGCTCGAACCCAGGTCACACGCTTGTCAAAGCAGCTCATTGCCCAGGTGGGTTCTCACAAGACTTTGTTTATCTATCATTTAAAAATATTTATTTTTATTTGCTTTAATGACAGAGAGAGAAAGCAGAGAGAAAGAAAGAATGGAGACAGACAGAAGAGAGAGAGAGAGAGAGAGAGAGAGGAGAGAATGGAGACAGGAGAGAGAGACAGAGAGGAGACAAAGATAGAGGGAGAGTGGAGATAGGGGTAAGAGAGGGAAGAGTGGAGAAAGAGAGAGAAAGACAGAAAAAGGAGAGAGACGGGGAGACACAGAGAAAAGAGAGGAGAGAGACAGAGAAAGAGGAATGGAGACAGGAGAGAGAGACAGAGAGAGAGGGAGAGTGGAGATAGACAGGGATAGGAAATGGGAGAGTGGAGAAAGAGATAAAGACAGAAAAAGGAGAGAGACACGGAGACACAGAAAAGAGAGACAGAGAGAGGAGAAAGAGAGGAGAGAGACAGAGAGAGCAGAGACAGAGACAGAGAGAGCAGAGACAGAGACAGAGAGGAGAGAGACAGAGATAGCAGAGAGACAGAGACAGAGAGGGGAGAGACAGAGCAGAGAGACAGAGAGGGAGAGACAGAGAGAGCAGAGACAGAGAGATCAGAGAGACAGAGACAGAGAGGAGAGAGACAGAGAGAGCAGAGAGACAGATACAGAGAGACAGAGAGAGCAGAGACAGAGAGCAGAGAGACAGAGACAGAGAGGAGAGAGACAGAGAGACAGAGAGAGAGCAGAGAGACAGAGACAGAGAGGAGAGAGACAGAGAGACAGAGAGAGAGCAGAGAGACAGAGACAGAGGAGAGAGACAGAGAGACAGAGAGAGAGCAGAGAGACAGAGACAGAGAGGAGAGAGACAGAGAGACAGAGAGAGAGCAGAGAGACAGAGACAGAGAGGAGAGAGACAGAGAGAGCAGAGAGACAGAGACAGAGAGGGAGAAAGTCAGAGAGGGAGAGACAGAGAGACAGAGCAACAGAGAGAACCAGAGCTTAATGGGCACATGTGATGCCGGGCTTCAAACTGGCGCCCCTGCGATGGGTGGGGTGCTCAGGAGACGGTCTCTGCTGGGAGCCGCGTGAGCCACGCGGGTGGGCAGTGGTGAGGTGGGCGGCCTGAAGGTGGTCACTGAGCGCGGCCTGGCCTTTCTCCCCAGGGGCCCGGAAGACCGTGCTCATCTCCCTGGCCCTGGGGGCCGTGCTGGCTGGGGCCGCGGCCGCCGTCCTGCTCTGGAGGTTCGGTGAGTCACCCGGGGCTGTGCTCTGTGCCGGGGACCCCGTCGTCCTGCAGACATCTCTCTCCTGAGGGGAGCTGAGACCTCGCTGCCTCTGTCTGCCTGTGGGGCGGGCGCTGCTCTGGGGACAGGAGGTGGCTCCGGGCCTGTCACAGGTCGCAGGCTGGCACCTGGGCGCTTAGTGTGGTGGACACACAGGGACATTCGGGGCTCCCCTGGGGGCTGGGGGATACCTGCTCCCTGGGCCACACTGCACGGCCGTCTGCTTGGTCTTCCTTTCTCCTTCCCTCCTTCTTCCTTCCTTCCTTCCTACCTTTTTTCTTTCTTTTTAAACAATGTATTTTACTTTTTAAAATATGTTTTATTACCTATGTGATAAAGACAGAAATACAGATGGAGAGAGAGAGAGAGAGAGAGAGAGAGAGAGAGAGAGAGACCTGTTCATGCAGCTTCCTCCCTGCAGGTGGGAACCAGAGATTTGAACCTGGGTCCTCGTCGTGCACTGTAACACGAGTGTGAAGCCTGGTGTGGCACCACCTGGCCCCTCTTTACTTTTGTCTTTTCTCTTTTTCCTTCTTTCCTTCCTTCCTCCCTTCTTTTTCTTATCTTTATTTATTTATTGGATAGAGACAGCCAGAGATCAAGAGGGAAGAAGGAGGAGATAGAGAGGGAGAGAGACAGAGAGACACCTGCAGCCCTGCTTCACCGCTTGCAAAGCTTTCCCCCTGCAGGTGGGGACCGGGGGCTCGAACCCGTGTCCTTATACATTGTAATGTGTGCACTCAACTAAGTGCACCACCACCTGGCTCCTCTTTCTTTCTGTTTCAGAACGTGTGTATATTTTTTATTTGAGAGGTGAGACAGGGGCCGGACAGCGGTGCGCCCGGTCAAGCACGCGTCGTAGCGCTGAGCGCAAGGACCTGCTCTGCACCCCCACGGGGGAGGGGGAAGCTTCACAAGCGGAGAAGCAGGGCCACAGGCATCTCTCTTTGTCCTTGTCTCCCCTGCTCTCTCAATTTCTCTCTGTCCTGTCAGGTGAGAGAAAGAGGGAGAGTGAGAAAGACACCTGCAGGCCTGTTCCATTACTTACAACGCTTCCCCGACAGCTGGGGACCACGGCCTGCACCTGGGGCCCGCGCACGGTGACGTGTGGGCTCAGCCACGTGGCCGCTGCCCAGCCCCTTTCCATCTATTTTTTCCCGGGAGCCCTGAGCAGCCCTGAGCTGATGGTGGTGCTGGGAATTGAACCTGGGACTTTGGAGCCTCAGGCATGAAAACGGTGCGGAATCACTGTGCTGTCTCCCCAGTCCTCTGATTTTCTCCTCTTCCCTTTTCTTTTAAAATAATATGGATTTTTTTAAACTTTATTTGGTAAAACAGAGAGAAATTGAGAGGGCAGGGGGGAGGTAGAGAGGGAGAGAGACAGAGAGACACCTGCAGCCCTGTTTCACCACTTGTGAAGCTTCCCCCCTGTAGGTGGGGAGTGGGGTCTCGAACCGGGTCCTTGCGCCCTGTAGCATGTGTTCTTAGCCAGGTGCACCACCGCCTGGCCCCTGACTTTCTTTAAAAAAGAAATGAGCGACAAACCAGAACCCACAGAGCACCACTCCAGGGCAGAAAGAAAGGCACAACAGGCCGCAGGTCCCTGCCCGGGGCCGTGGGGCTGAGAGCGGACCCCCCGCACACGCGCCCCTCCCCAGCCCGTGCCGGAGTCCCCCTGACGCGCCCCCTCTCTGCCAGTGGACAGCAAGTGCTCGGTGGCCGGCATGGAGTGTGGCTCCTCGGGGGCCTGTGTCAGCGCCTCGCACTGGTGTGATGGTGTCCTGCACTGCCCCAGCGGTGAGGACGAGAACCGGTGTGGTGAGTCTGCGTGGGCCCCGGGCCTCAGCGTCATGCGTCCCCTCCCCGCAGGCCGGGCTGGGGTCTGACCCGCTCAGTCTGGCGCCCGTGGCCAGAGAGACGGAGAGACGGAGAGACGCAGAGACACCTACTGCCTGGTCCCAATGCTCATGCAGGTGGGGACTGGGGCTTGGACCCGGGTCCTTGCACATGGTGACGCGGTTTTGACCAGATGTGTCACTGCCCAGCCCCTCATTTTCAAAAATGATTTAATTAGGGGGTCGGGTGGTAGCACAGCAGGTTAAGCGCACGTGACGCAAAGTGCAAGGACCGGCATAAGGATCCCGGTTCGAGCCCCCGGCTCCCCACCTGCAGGGGAGTCACTTCACAGGCGGTGAAGCAGGTCTGCAGGTGTCTGTCTGTCTCTCCCCCTCTCTGTCTTCCCCTCCTCTCTCCATTTCTCTCTGTCCTATCCAACAACGACAACAACAATGAAACAAGGGCAACAAAAGGAAATAAATATATTTTTACAAAGATGTAATTAATTAATTAATTAATTTTTGACAGAGACAGAGAGAGCTTGAAAGGGGAGGGAGAGGAGAGGGGGAGATAGAGAGACACCTGCAGACTTGTCTCGCTAATTGAGAAACCTCCCCACTGTAGGTGGAGACCGGGGGCTTGAACCCGAGTCCTTGAGCACTGTAACGTGTGTGTTCTCCTGGGGCACTACCACCTGGCCCCTCACCCGTTTTTTTGTTTTCCTTTGCTTGAATGAGCTAAATTCTACCTGCCACCACGTTCGTCCTTGCAGATTTCATGGTGCAGCGTGTGGACCCAGATCATAGTGGTTTCTGAAACAACTGGGGCCCGGGAGACGGCTCAGTCAGGTAGAGCCCCAGCCTGCCTGCCCGAGGCCACAGAGGCTCTGGGTTCAATTCCCTGCCCTGCCTTACGCCAGAGCTGAGCAGTGCTCTGGCCTCTCTCCTGAAGTAAACGGATAAATCTTTTTTTTTTTAAATAAAGCAGGAGGCAGTGAGCTAGTTTAGCTATAGGGCTTCCTCTCTTCCTCTCTGCTGCCTGCCTGGCCGCCCGTTCACGCCCCTCACCCTCCGCACGCGAGTCACGGCAGTGGTCTCTCTCTGTGTCTCTGCGTCACAGAGTAGTGAAAGGCCCAGGACGTGTAAAACAAAAGACAACAAAATGAACTGGGCCCCAGGGCACACTTGGTTGAGCGCTCACATCACAGTGCATAAGGACCTGGGTTCAAGCCCCTGCACCCACCTGCAGGGGGAGGGGGGAAGCTTCAGGAGGGGTGAAGCAGGGCTGCAGGTGTGTCTCTCTCCCTCTCTATCTCCCCCTCCCCTCTCAACTTCTCTCTGTCTCTAGGCAATAAATACATAAAAAATATCGTTTAAGAACCTGAACATCTTCGTCTCCTCCTGAGGAGACCTCGCTCTGTCGCTCCACCTACCTTCCCCCGGCCTGAACCCCACTCACCCACTTCCAGTCTTCAAAGACCACCGGCTCCTGACACTCACAGAGCCAGACAGACCCGAGTAGACCTTTCCACGCTAGTATAAGCGAGTCACGCAGTGCGTGGCTGTGTGTCGGGGGTGTGTGGCCACCCAGGGCTCACGTCCAGGGGAGGCAGAGCCCCGTCCTGAGGGCAGCCCCCCACCCAGTCCAGTCCCCCAGTGAGCCCCGTCCCAAGGGCAGCCCCCCAGCCCTGTCCCCCAGTGAGCCCATCCCAAGGGCAGCCCCCCAGCCCTGTCCCCCAGTGAGCCCGTCCTAAGGGCAGCCCCCAGCCCTGTCCCCCAGTGAGCCCGTCCTAAGGGCAGCCCCCAGCCCTGTCCCCCAGTGAGCCCGTCCTGAGGGCAGCCCCCCAGCCCTGTCCCCCAGTGAGCCCATCCCAAGGGCAGCCCCCCACCCAGTCCAGTCCCCCAGTGAGCCCCGTCCCGAGGGCAGCCCCCCAGCCCTGTCCCCCAGTGAGCCCATCCCAAGGGCAGCCCCCCACCCAGTCCAGTCCCCCAGTGAGCCCGTCCCAAGGGCAGCCCCCCAGCCCTGTCCCCCAGTGAGCCCATCCCGAGGGAAACCCCCAGCCCTGTTGCCCAGTGAGCCCATCCCGAGGGCAGCCCCCCAGCCCTGTCCCCCAGTGAGCCCGTCCTAAGGGCAGCCCCCAGCCCTGTCCCCCAGTGAGCCCATCCCGAGGGCAGCCCCCCAGCCCTGTCCCCCAGTGAGCCCATCCCGAGGGCAGCCCCCAGCCCTGTCCCCCAGTGAGCCCGTCCTGAGGGAAGCCCCCCAGCCCTGCCCTGCCGCCCGCTGTACAGGACGTGGCCAGGATAGCCGCACTCACCACCCCACCCCCCGCCCCGCAGTTCGCCTCTACGGGCCCAGCTTCATTCTGCAGGTGTACTCTTACCAGAGTAAGAGCTGGTACCCGGTGTGCCAGGACGGCTGGACTGAGGGGCACGGCCGGGCCGCCTGCCAAGACCTGGGCTACAGGTGAGTCCCTCCCTGTGTGACGGTGACATGACAGTGTCCAGGAGCCCTGCCTTCTCCCATCCCACACCCTGCTTACACAGGGCCCCAGAGTCCTGGGTGGAACAGGTGGGGACAGGTGGGGACGGCTGGGGCTGGCTGGGGACAGGTGGGGACAGGTGGGGATGGCTGGGGATGGCTGGGGATAGGTGAGAACAGGTGGGGACAGGTGGGGACGGCTGGGGCTGGCTGGGGACAGGTGGGGACAGGTGGGGATGGCTGGAGATGGCTGGGGATAGGTGAGAACAGGTGAAGACAGCTGGGGATGGCTGGGGACAGGGGAGGACAGCTGGGGATGACTGGGGACAGGTGAGGACAGCTGGAGATGACTGGGGATGGCTGGGGACAGGTGAGGACAGGTGGAGACAGCTGGGGATGGCTGGGGACAGGTGGAGATGATTGAGGACAGCTGGGGACAGGTGGAGACAGGTGGCAACAGCAGACCCACCAGCACCCTCACTATGTCCACACAGGAGGGAGTTACCATAGAAGGGGGTGGGTTCTCCAAATCCATCTTTGACATGAAGATCCTGCTGTTTTACTGATGTTTTCTTCTGTGAACTCTACAGTCTCTGGTCTACCGCCCAGCTCTTTAACCAGGTCTACCGCCCAGCTCTTTAACCAGGTCTACTGCCCAGCTCTTTAACCAGGTCTACCGCCCAGCTCTTTAACCTGGTCTACCGCCCAGCTCTTTAATCTGGTCTACCGCCCAGCTCTTTAATCTGGTCTACCGCCCAGCTCTTTAACCTGGTCTACCGCCCAGCTCTTTAACCTGGTCTACCGCCCAGCTCTTTAATCTGGTCTACCGCCCAGCTCTTTAATCTGGTCTACCGCCCAGCTCTTTAATCTGGTCTACCGCCCAGCTCTGTAATCTGGTCTACCGCCCAGCTCTTTAATCTGGTCTACCGCCCAGCTCTTTAATCTGGTCTACCGCCCAGCTCTTTAACCTGGTCTACCGCCCAGCTCTGTAATCTGGTCTACCGTCCAGCTCTTTAATCTGGTCTACCGCCCAGCTCTTTAACCTGGTCTCCCGCCCAGCTCTTTAACCTGGTCTACCGCCCAGCTCTTTAATCTGGTCTACCGCCCAGCTCTTTAATCTGGTCTACCGCCCAGGTCTTTAATCTGGTCTACCGCCCAGCTCTTTAACCTGGTCTACCGCCCAGCTCTTTAACCTGGTCTACCGCCCAGCTCTTTAACCTGGTCTACCGCCCAGCTCTTTAACCTGGTCTACCGCCCAGCTCTTTAATCTGGTCTACCGCCCAGCTCTGTAATCTGGTCTACCGCCCAGCTCTTTAATCTGGTCTACCGCCCAGCTCTTTAATCTGGTCTACCGCCCAGCTCTTTAATCTAGTCTACCGCCCAGCTCTTTAACCTGGTCTACCGCCCAGCTCTTTCTTTAACCTGGTCTACCGCCCAGCTCTTTAACCTGGTCTACCGCCCAGCTCTTTAATCTGGTCTACCGCCCAGCTCTTTAATCCATGTTGACTGGCCCTCGGTGTGTGGTGCCAGGTGGCGGCGGTCTGGTTCACGTTCTACACGTGGCTGCCCAATGCCCCGGCACCACCTGTTGAAGAGAACGTCTTGGCCCCGCTGAGGGGTTTTGGCCCCTCTGTCGTCTGTCAGGCGGGTGTGTGTGAAGGCTCATCTCTGGGCTTCGGTGCTGCTCCTCTGATCCAAGCGTCTGTTTTATCCCAGCTCCACACTGCTTTGCTTACTCTTGCTCTGTGGTATAAACTAAAGTTGGGGAGCGTGACATCCCCACACCACCCCCATCTCTGCAGTGCTCGGCCATTTGTGGGCATTTATCTTCCTCTTCACCTGAGAGCATGGGAGTAGGGGTCTCCCCAGGATTCCCAGCAAGTGTGTGTGTGGGTGGCATAGGGTGTCACAGGACAAGGCTGAACCATTCTACTGTCACCTTTTTCATGGTGTGTCCCTGTGTGACTTTTATGCAATGCTGAATGAGTGAATGAATGAATGAATAAGTGAGTGAGTTAATGAATGAGTGAACGAGCAAATGAATGAGTGAGTGAGTGAATGAGTGAATGAATGAGTGAGTGAATGAGTGAGTGAATGAGTGAGTGAGTGAATGAGTGAGTGAATGAGTGAGTGAGTGAGTGAATGAGTGAATGAGTGAGTGAATGAGTGAGTGAGTGAATAAGTGAGTGAGTGAATGAGTGAGTGAATGAGTGAGTGAAAGTGAGTGAATGAGTGATGAGTGAGTGAGTGAATGAGTGAGTGAATGAGTGATGAGTGAGTGAGTGAATGAGTGACTGAGTGAGTGAATGAGTGATGAGTGAGTGAGTGAGTGAGTGAATGAATGAGTGATGAGTGAATGAGTAAGTGATGAGTGAGTGAATGAGTGAGTGATGAATGAGTGAATAAGTGAGTGAGTGAGTGAATAAGTGAGTGAGTGATGAGTGAGTGATGAGTGAGTGAATGAGTGAGTGAGTGAGTGAGTGAATGAGTGAGTGAGTGAGTGAATGAGTGAGTGAGTGAGTGAATGAGTGAGTGAGTGAGTGAATGAGTGAGTGAGTGAGTGAATGAGTGAGTGATGAGTGAGTGAATGAGTGAGTGATGAGTGAGTGAATGAGTGAGTGAGTGAATGAGTGAGTGAGTGATGAGTGAGTGAATGAGTGAGTGATGAGTGAGTGAATGAGTGAGTGAGTGAGTGAGTGAATGAGTGAGTGAGTGAGTGAATGAGTGAGTGAGTGAATGAGTGAGTGAGTGAGTGAGTGAGTGAGTGAGTGAGTGAATGAGTGAGTAAGTGAGTGCATCCAGGTTGGGAACAAGGCCCTTGGCCTCTTAGCTGTTCAGCCACCTCCCAGTGTCACCTTTGCTGTGGGCTGAGTGGTGGAGGTCACAGCTCAGGGAGCCGTGGGAATCTTACAGCTGGGGCAGTCTTAAGTTTTAAAAATAGTTTTTTATACTTTATTCTTTCTTTCTTTTTTTAAAATTTCTTTATTGGGGGATGAATGTTTTACAGTTGACAGTAAATACAATAGTTTGCACATGCATAACATTTCTCAGTTTTCCATATAACAACACAACCCCCACTAGGTCCTCTGTCATCCTTTTTTGGACCTGTATTCCCCTCCCCCCGCTCACCCCAGAGTCTTATACTTTGGTGCAATATGCCAATTCCAGTTCAGGTTCTATGTGTGTTTTCTCTCCTGATCTTGTTTTTCAACTTCTGCCTGAGAGTGAGATCATCCCATATTCATCCTTCTGTTTCTGACTTATTTCACTCAACATGATTTCTTCAAGGTCCATCCAAGATGGGCTGAAAACGGCAAAGTCACCGTTTTTAATAGCTGAGTAGTATTCCATTGTGTATATAGGCCACAACTTGCTCAGCCACTCATCTGTTGTTGGACACCTGGGTTGCTTCCAGGTTTTGGCTATTACACATTGTGCTGCTAAGAACATATATGTACACAGATCTTTTTGGATAGATGTGTTGGGTTCCTTAGGATCTATTCCCAGGAGAGGAATTGCAGGATCATAGGGTAGGTCCATTTCTAGCCTTCTGAGAGTTCTCCAGACCGCTCTCCACAGAGGATGGACTGATTTACATTCCCACCAGCAGTGTAGGAGGGTTCCTTCGACTCCATACCCTCTCCAGCATTTGCTGCTGCTGTCTTTTCTGATGTGTGACCTTCTCACAGGAGTGAAGTGGTATCTCATTGTTGTCTTTATTTGCATTTCTCTGACCATCAGAGACTTGGAGTGTTTTTTCCTGTGTTTCTGTAGTGAATATTCTGTCCATGTCCTCTCCCCATTTTTTGATGGGGTCATTTATCTTCTTGTTGAGTTTGGCAAGCTCTTTATATATTTTGGTTATTAAACTTTTGTCTGATGTGTGGCATGTATCTTTCTTTCTTTTTGATGGGACAGAGAGTAATTGAGAGGAAAGGGGAAGACAGAGAAGGAGAGACACCGGCAGCTCTGCTTCACCACTCATGAAGCGTCCCCTCTCCCCCACAGATGGGGACCGGGGGCTTGAACCTGGGTCTTTGCTCATGGTAATGTTTTGCTCAACCAGGTGTGCCACTGCCCGGCCCCAGTTGGAGCATTTCAAGCAAGCCTTAGATCACGCGGACTCATTCTGCTGTGTTTATTGTGTTCTGCTGTTTGTTGTTGTGAGAGTGGCAGGGGATGAGAAGCAGAGCCTCTGAACCTTCTATTCAGTGGCGGGGATCAAACTTGCGGCTTCATGCTTGCAAACTCAAGTCTCTTCCAACAGAGTATGGGCCTCACATTTAATTGGCAGGTGACCTAGAGGCTGAGCTCCGACCCTGCAGGCACGAGGCTGTGAGTTTGACGCCTGGCACTACACGTGGCAGAATAAGTTTCTAGTCTCTCTTCCTCTCTGGTGAATAAGATTTTTATTTTATTTATTTATTTATTTATTTGCCTCCAGGGTTATCACTAGGGCTCAGTGCCAGTACTTCAAATCCACTGCTCCTAGAGGCCACCCTCCCCCAATTTTTATTGGATAAGACAGAGAGAAATCAAGAGAAAGGGGGAGACAGAGAGACAGAGAGACACCTGCAGACCAGCTTCATTGCTTATGAAGCTTCCTCCCTGCAGATGAGGAGCTGGGAGCTTGTATCTGGATCCTTGCCTGGGTCCTTGTGCTTAGTGCTATGTGTGTTTAGCCAGGAGTGTCACCACCTAGCCCCCAAATAAAATAAATCTTCAAAAAAAAAAGAGAAAAAAGATGAGTAGGGTCAGAGAGATAGCTCAGTGGGCCAGGGGAAGTGTGGGCTGAATTGCCAAGTGCTGGCTGGTCTGCGCTCTGGCTCAAAGCCCGGGTGACAGCCTTGGCTTCCGGGTGCAGCCCTGACTCAAGGCCTGTGAGTCGCTGGCTCGAAGCCCGTGTTGCACTAGGTATTCTGCACTCAGTCTCGTTTGCACCCAGCACTAACGCTTGATGTAATGCTGGCACCGCACAGCCCATGGGAGGACCTGGCCGACTCCTGGGCATGTCTGAGCCGACTGTCCCAGCAGGCACCGTGAGAGGCTCTGCTAGAATCCGTGAACTGTGACTGGCTCTTCCTGCTGGGGCTCTCACCTCCCCGAACACCCCTGCAGCCAGCAAAGGCTGACGCTTGACATGCCCCCTTTGCCCTATGCCCGAGCCAGATTTGAACCCCTGCACCACACAAGAGCTGCCCCCAAACACTGGGGGGGCAGCTCCAGTGCCGAGGTCTCTCCTTCTCCCTCTCTCTGTGTCTCTGCCTCTGAATGGAAAAAGCCATCCCAGAAATGGTGCAGGCAGACACGTACGAGGCCCCAGCTCTGAATAGTGGGGTGTGACAGACAGGCAGAGAGCCAGAGCGCCACTCTGGCATACGTGGTGCCCGAGATGCGACTCGGGACCTCTCGCTCGCAAGTCCCGTGCTCCACCCTCTGCACAGCCTCCCCGGCCACTGAGGGGGATGTCGTGAGAGAGGCCACACGCCCACGAGGCTGCTGGTGCCAGAGGTGCTGGGCTGCCCTTCACCTGAGCGCCCGTGGGGAGCCGGGGGTGGTGGGGTGGCCTTCCTCGTGGCGCTGCCCTGCGTGGACGCTCTCCTCTCTGCCCGCTGCAGAAACAGCTTCTTCTCCAGCCGCGGCGTGGCAGACGACAGCGGGGCCACCAGCTTCATGAAGCTGAACGTGAGCTCGGGCGGCAGGGACCTGTACCAGAGGCTGTACCACAGGTGCCCACCCCCGTCAGCCCTGGGGTCCCCTACCACGTGGCTTTGTGGGGGGTCACCTCGGGAGGACTCTGCTTTGAGCCCACCCTGCGTCCTGGCAGCCCTGGGGGACGTCCTGGAGGAAAGCAGTCGGGCTCAGTTGGTGTTTGGTCTGCCTTCTGTCTTGTGTCCTGCGCCCTCTGCCCTGCGCCCTCTGCCCTGCGCCCTCTGCTCTCTGCCCTGTTCTCTCTCTCTGTTCCGCACACACCGGCAGACAGACCCTGCAGCAAGAATCTGTTGCTTGGCCACCAACACCCATGTCCCTAGGCCCCTTTGATCCTGGGGGGCCGGGACAGCAGTTTCCTCAGCCTTGAGTGTGGGTATGTTGGGGGGCAGTGTCCTGGCACCAAGAGAGGGCATGTCTAGCCCTTCTGAGTCCAGCCTCTGCTCCCTATCCTGCCTCCCTCGTGCCATGTCTAGTGGGTGGGAGCAGGCCGGACAGCCAGCCCCCTGGCTGGTGACCCCAGTGGTCAGGGCGTAGCGGGAGGAAGCTAGCCTGCTTGATCTGAGTGTTTCGAGCCCCTGCGGGCTTACGAGCAGGTCACTGTTCTCTGGATGCCCTGATGTCCAAGGCTCAGCGTGTCCTTCCCCCAGGTCCCCGCTAGGCCTGGTGGACGTCCCGAGGTGGCTGTGGTGGTACCTAAGTGGCCCCTGGGCCTGGGGTCTATTTTCATTTAAAAGCACGTTATTTATTTATTCGAAAGAACAGAAAGAAATTGAGAAGAAAGGGAGAGATAGAGAGAAAGAGACCCCTGCAGCCCGGCTACACCACTTGTGAACTTCCCCCCTGCAGGCAGGCACCAGGGGCTTGAACCCGGGATCTTAGCACCGTGATGTGAGCTCAACCGGGGAGCCATGGCCTTGCCCCTGCTTTGCTCATCAGTGTCCCCAGGCTTCCAGGCTTCCTCCCGAGTGAGATTTGTCTCTTCTCTCTCGGGCAGGTGGCTGTTCTCTCTGTACCCTGAGAACAAACTTGCCGCAGGGACCCGGCTCCAGAAAGGCCTCCGTGGCCAACCAGGGGGCAGTTTGCTCCTGACTTTTTTCTGTGGTTTTGGGGGAATAACTCAAGGTCTCTCCCATGGGGCTGACACATGACCTTCCAGGGACAAGCTTTACCTTTCTCTGAGAGAGGAAGAGAAGGTGAGATGAACATGGAGAGAGAGAAAGAGAGAGAGAAGAGAGAAGAGAGAAAGAGAGGGAGAGGAGAGCAGAGGCTTCTCCAGTCCTGCCCACCCTCCATGGGCTCCCTGGGTGCTGTGCCTGGTGCTGAGAGAGGAGAGACCCCACAGCCCTGCCCACCCTCCATGGGCTCCCTGGGTGCTGTGCAGGGTGCTGAGAGAGGAGAGACCCCACAGCCCTGCCCACCCTCCATGGGCTCCCTGGGTGCTGTGCAGGGTGCTGAGAGAGGAGTCACCCCACAGCCCTGCCCACCCTCCATGGGCTCCCTGGGTGCTGTGCCTGGTGCTGAGAGAGGAGACACCCCACAGCCCTGCCCACCCTCCATGGGCTCCCTGGGTGCTGTGCTTGGTGCTGAGAGAGGAGACACCCCACAGCCCTGCCCACCCTCCATGGACTCCCTGGGTGCTGTGCCTGGTGCTGAGAGAGGAGAGACCCCACAGCCCTGCCCACCCTCCATGGACTCCCTGGGTGCTGTGCCTGGTGCTGAGAGAGGAGAGACCCCACAGCCCTGCCCACCCTCCATGGGGCTCCCTGGGTGCTGTGCAGGGTGCTGAGAGAGGAGACACCCCACAGCCCTGCCCACCCTCCATGGGCTCCCTGGGTGCTGTGCAGGGTGCTGAGAGAGGAGAGACCCCACAGCCCTGCCCACCCTCCATGGGCTCCCTGGGTGCTGTGCATGGTGCTGAGTGAGGAGAGACCCCACAGCCCTGCCCACCCTCCATGGGCTCCCTGGGTGCTGTGCAGGGTGCTGAGAGAGGAGACACCCCACAGCCCTGCCCACCCTCCATGGGCTCCCTGGGTGCTGTGCTTGGTGCTGAGAGAGGAGACACCCCACAGCCCTGCCCACCCTCCATGGACTCCCTGGGTGCTGTGCCTGGTGCTGAGAGAGGAGAGACCCCACAGCCCTGCCCACCCTCCATGGACTCCCTGGGTGCTGTGCCTGGTGCTGAGAGAGGAGAGACACCACAGCCCTGCCCACCCTCCATGGGCTCCCTGGGTGCTGTGCAGGGTGCTGAGAGAGGAGACACCCCACAGCCCTGCCCACCCTCCATGGGCTCCCTGGGTGCTGTGCAGGGTGCTGAGAGAGGAGAGACCCCACAGCCCTGCCCACCCTCCATGGACTCCCTGGGTGCTGTGCCTGGTGCTGAGAGAGGAGACACCCCACAGCCCTGCCCACCCTCCATGGGGCTCCCTGGGTGCTGTGCCTGGTGCTGAGAGAGGAGACACCCCACAGCCCTGCCCACCCTCCATGGGCTCCCTGGGTGCTGTGCAGGGTGCTGAGAGAGGAGACACCCCACAGCCCTGCCCACCCTCCATGGGCTCCCTGGGTGCTGTGCAGGGTGCTGAGAGAGGAGAGACCCCACAGCTCTGCCCACCCTCCATGGGCTCCCTGGGTGCTGTGCCTGGTGCTGAGAGAGGAGACACCCCACAGCCCTGCCCACCCTCCATGGGCTCCCTGGGTGCTGTGCAGGGTGCTGAGAGAGGAGAGACCCCACAGCCCTGCCCACCCTCCATGGGCTCCCTGGGTGCTGTGCAGGGTGCTGAGAGAGGAGACACCCCACAGCCCTGCCCACCCTCCATGGGCTCCCTGGGTGCTGTGCAGGGTGCTGAGAGAGGAGAGACCCCACAGCCCTGCCCACCCTCCATGGACTCCCTGGGTGCTGTGCCTGGTGCTGAGAGAGGAGACACCCCACAGCCCTGCCCACCCTCCATGGGGCTCCCTGGGTGCTGTGCCTGGTGCTGAGAGAGGAGACACCCCACAGCCCTGCCCACCCTCCATGGGCTCCCTGGGTGCTGTGCAGGGTGCTGAGAGAGGAGACACCCCACAGCCCTGCCCACCCTCCATGGGCTCCCTGGGTGCTGTGCAGGGTGCTGAGAGAGGAGAGACCCCACAGCTCTGCCCACCCTCCATGGGCTCCCTGGGTGCTGTGCCTGGTGCTGAGAGAGGAGACACCCCACAGCCCTGCCCACCCTCCATGGGCTCCCTGGGTGCTGTGCAGGGTGCTGAGAGAGGAGAGACCCCACAGCCCTGCCCACCCTCCATGGGCTCCCTGGGTGCTGTGCAGGGTGCTGAGAGAGGAGAGACCCACAGCCCTGCCCACCCTCCATGGGCTCCCTGGGTGCTGTGCCTGGTGCTGAGAGAGGAGAGACCCCACAGCCCTGTTCACCCTCCATGGGCTCCCTGGGTGCTGTGCAGGGTGCTGAGAGAGGAGACACCCCACAGCCCTGCCCACCCTCCATGGGCTCCCTGGGTGCTGTGCAGGGTGCTGAGAGAGGAGAGACCCCACAGCCCTGCCCACCCTCCATGGGCTCCCTGGGTGCTGTGCCTGGTGCTGAGAGAGGAGAGACCCCACAGCCCTGCCCACCCTCCATGGGCTCCCTGGGTGCTGTGCAGGGTGCTGAGAGAGGAGACACCCCACAGCCCTGCCCACCCTCCATGGGCTCCCTGGGTGCTGTGCAGGGTGCTGAGAGAGGAGAGACCCACAGCCCTGCCCACCCTCCATGGGCTCCCTGGGTACTGTGCCTGGTGCTGAGAGAGGAGACACCCCACAGCCCTGCCCCACCAGCTGCTGTACTGCCCTGCACTCTGTCTACTGTCCCCTGTGCAGGGGTTGCCTTCCCCTTTGAGTCTTGGTCCTATTCCTCCTGGCGCCGATGGAGAGTGGGGACATGGGGAGTGAATGCTTGTTGCCAGGTGTGTCTCAGTGACCAGAGAGCCTTCTTCTCCCTCAGCGACTCCTGCTCTTCAAAGATGGTGGTTTCCTTGCGATGCATTGGTGAGTGGTTTGCCCTTTCTGTTTCTCCTGTGCAGAATAGGGACCTTGTTTTTGTGCAATGACACTGTTCTGGGCAGAGAGAGAGAGATAGAGGGAGAGGGAGAGGGAGGGAGAGACATAGAGGGAAAGGGAGAGAGAGAGGGAGGGGGTAGGGGCTAAGGGTAGGGGGAGTGGGAGAGAGAGAGGGAGAGGGAGAGAGAGAGACGGAGAGAGGGATAGAGAGAATGAGGGAGAGAGAGAGAGAGGGAGAGAGAGAGAGGGAGAGAGAGAGAGAGGGAGAGAGAGAGAGAGAGGGAGAGAGAGAGAGGGAGAGAGAGAGAGGGAGAGAGAAAGAGAGAGGGAGAGAGAAAGGGGGAGAGAGGGAGAGAGAGGGAGAGATTAAGAGAGAGAGAGAGAGAGCGAGGTTACCAGCAGATCTTCTCCTGGTGCTGTTGTACTCCTCAAGCCGGATCACAGACAGTACTCACAGTCCCCAAACCGTCACAGCAATGGCACAGCCCTGTCGCCCTTGGGGACACCCCCTTCCTGGTCTTGCATCCAGTGGGGGGTGGCGACCTCTCCTCCCGGCCATGACTGCCCAGCCAGGCTCCGCTCACAGCCTGAGGTGCCCAGAGCCAGGGACGCCCCTCCCAGGTCTTCTTTGTGGGCTGGACCATGGCAGACAGGACCCCAGAATTTTCTGGAAGCCCCCTGTTTGTGACGGAATTTGTCTCGGGGCCTGGGGCCTCTGAGCCTTCAGCCCCCCAGCTCCCAGGGAGTCTCAGCGCCAGGAAGACAGCTCAGCATTAGGGCTGGTGTAGTCGATACGTCAGGGCCCCGGGCTCAAGCCCAGCCATAGCATGCACCAGACCCCAGTAGTGTTCTGGGTTTTCTCTCTCATAAAAATAATTTAAAACAGGGAGTTGGGCGGTAGCGCAGCAGGTTAAGCGTATGTGGCACAAAGCTCAAGGACCGGCGGGCGTGAGGATCCCAGTTTGAGCCCCCGGCTCCCCACCTGCAGGGGAGTCGCTTCACAGGCGGTGAAGCAGGTCTGCAGGGGTCTGTCTTTCTCTCCCCCTCTCTGTCTCCCCCTCCTCTCTCCGTTTCTCTCTGTCCTGTCCAACAACGATGACAACAATAATAATAACTACAACAATAAAACAACAAGGGCAACAAAAGGGAATAAACACATAAATAAATATTTATTTATTTGGGAGCTCGAACCGGGATCCTCACACTGGTCCTTGCACTTGGCGCCATGTGCACTTAAGCCACTGTGCTACCGCCCGACTCCCCATTTCTCCTCTTTTTAAAAAAATTTTTATTTGTTACGGCAGAGAGAAATTAAGGGGCCGGGAAAAGAGAGAGACACCTGCAGCCCTGCCTCCCTGCTGCTGAAACTCCCCCTGTGGTGGGGACTGGGGGACTGAACCTGGGTCCTTGTGCTTTACTAAGTACACTATCACCCAGGCTTCCCTCTCCCTCTCCCTCCCCTCACCTCCCTCTCTCTCTGTCATTGCCACCAGGAATATTTCTGGGGCTTTAGTGCCGGCACTAAGAATCTACCACTCCCACTGGCCATATTTTTTCTTGCCCCCTCCCTCCCTTCCTTCCTCCCTTCCTTCCTTCCTTCCTTCCTCCCTTCCTTCCTTCCTCCCTTCCTTCCTCCCTCCCTTCCTTCCTTCCTCCCTCCCTTCCTTCCTCCCTCCCTTCCTTCCTTCCTTCCTTCCTCCCTCCCTTCCTCCCTTCCTTCCTTCCTTCCTCCCTCCCTCCCTTCCTCCCTTCCTTCCTTCCTTCCTTCCTCCCTCCCTTCCTCCCTTCCTTCCTTCCTTCCTTCCTCCCTCCCTTCCTCCCTTCCTCCCTTCCTTCCTTCCTTCCTTCCTCCCTCCCTCCTTCCTCCCTTCCTTCCTTCCTTCCTTCCTCCCTCCCTTCCTCCCTTCCTTCCTTCCTTCCTTCCTCCCTCCCTTCCTCCCTCCCTTCCTTCCTTCCTTCCTCCCTCCCTTCCTTCCTTCCTTC
>NW_026647311.1:0-31130 GCF_950295315.1 Erinaceus europaeus | reverse complement strand
GGGTTGCTGTGCATAGTGGGAGGCGGCCATTTTGCCAGCTCCACGAGGCCCGAACCCATGTGTTATCTCCCAACTCTGAGGTGGCCACGTGAACAAAGATTTGTGTTTCCTCTCCGCTTCAGTCCCTTCTCTCTCCCCTGCGACACAGCCCGACAGGTTATGAGGCACCTTAACTTCTGCTTCATCCTATTCTCTTCTCAGCTGGCATACTTTGACGAATCAGGCTGCCATATGGGGGAGGCCCACATGGCTAGGAACTGAATCCTCTAAGTAGCAGCTCTCAAAGCACCGAATCCCCTCCAGCAGCTGCAGGAGCTGAGGCAGGGATCTGATGTACCTTTGAACGTTCCTGGAGATTCCATACAGAGAGGGAGGGGCAGCCAGCAGGACTCTACAGCTGTGCTACCCTCTGTCCTTGGCTCTTTCCCGAGGAGAGCTGTGAAGATGAGGAGAGAACGCCAACATGTTTATAGAGTGCTCTGAACTGCCAGGCGCTCTAGATGCTGTCTCAGCACTTCCCAGAACAGCAGGCCTGGAAAACAGTGTCCCAGACCAGCAGAGGGCTGCCCCTGACTACTCGTTATTGGAAGAAGAACTGCCGAGGATTCTGCGCTGGATGGGAATTGGTCTGATTCCAAGAGACTGAGCTGCAGCAGGAGGCTGGAGTTGGATCTTGTGAAGGACTTGCAGACTGTTAGATCCTAATTAATTTCAGATTAATTTATGTACTAATGAAAGAGGGAGGTGAGAGAGAGAAAGAGAGAGAGGGAGAAAGAGAGAGAGGGAGAAAGAGAGAGAGGAAGAAAGAGAGAGAGGGAGAAAGAGAGAGAGAGGGAGAAAGAGAGAGAGGGAGGGAGGGAGGGAGAGAGAGAGAGAGAGAGAGAGAGAACCCAGGCATTACTCTGGCACGTACAATGCTGGGGATCAAACTATGGTGGTCGTTATGCTTGAGAATTGAACTCATTATCCATTGAGCTACCTAGTTGGTTTTATTTGTCTGTTTTGTTTTTGAGTATCAGCAGAAGTAGAAAGAGGGTGATCAGCTTTGAAAGCAAAGTCAAACAAGTGGCTAGATTGGGTAGAGACAGAGAGACATTGAGAGGGGAGGAGGAGATAGGGAGGAAGAGAGACAGAGAGACACCTGCAGCCATGTTTCACCACTTGTGAAGCTTTCCCCCTGCAGGTGGCTTGAACCCAGGTCCTTGCTCACTATAATGTGTGTGCTTAATCAGGTGTGCCACTGCCTGGCCTCGACTCCTTTTATTTTTATTTTTACTTTTAAAAAATTTTTTATTATCTTCATTTATTGGATAGACAGAAATTGAGAGGGTAGAGGAAGGTAGAGAGAGAGAGACAGAGAGACACCTGCAGCTCTGCTTCACCACTTGCAAAGCTTTCCCCCTGCAGGTGGGACCAGGGGCTTGAATTTGGGTCCTTGCATATTGTAACATGTGCACTCAACCAGGTGTGCCACCACCTGGCCCCTTATTTTTACTTTTTGACAGAATTGGGATGCCATTCCCAGTCACCTTTTCACTGAGAGAGACAAAGAGAAAAAGAGATCCCATAGGGAGGGGCAGCCAGCAGGACTTTGCAGCTGTGTTACCCTCTGTCCTTGGCTCTTTCCCGAGGAGAGCTGTGAAGATGAGGAGAGAACACCAACATGTTTATAGAGTGCTCTGAACTGCCAGGCGCTCTAGATGCTGTCTCAGCACTTGCCAGAACAGCAGGCCTGGAAATAACAGATGCCCCTCCAGGGCCACCATGACATATGCATGTGGTGCTGGGGCTCAAACCTGCACGAGGCAGGCATCCTATCCAGTGTGTATCTCTCTGGCTTCCCATTATCTGCTTTTGAATTTTCTGTAGCCTCTGGACCTGTTTGTAGCAACAGGCTCACCTCACAGACATGCATCATTTATTTAGTTGAGACACAAACAAGAGTTATCATCAAATATCACTTTACTCTTTGTCTCAGCCAGAAGTGGGAGGAAAGAGCGAGTGAGAGCGAGAGAAAGAGAGAGAGAGAGAGAAAGGAAGCAGAGGAAAGAGAGTGGATGTTTTTCTAATAGAACACAGTAAACAGTAGGAAAATAATCCCAGCTTGCACTTCTGAGCTGCAGTCGGCAACACCCCTCAATGTAAGGACCCCCCCACCTCCCAAGCAAGCAGAACCCCCAAGCCCAGCTCAATAAAGATGAAGAACAGCACATCTAGAGAGAGAGAGCCAGCCACCCCCAGCCACGCCTGCAGGGGAAAGAGAGATGACCGGCCTTTTGGACTGGGGCCACCTTTTCCAGAGGGCAGAGGCTTCTGGCTGCGGAAGGGGCAGGCGAGGGCTGTCTGGGGTGGCCTCCAAGGTGAGGGGGCGGCCAGGGTTGTGACAGGTGTCACTCAGCGCTGTCGGCCTCCAGGCTCAGCTGCCATGGCTTTGCTGCCTGGAGGCCTCACCACTGTGATCCTGTAGCAGGTCGCGGGGTGGGGGTGGGGGTGGGGGTGGGGCTTCTGAATTTGAGGCCTCACCACTGTGATCCTGTAGCAGGTCGCGGGGTGGGGGTGGGGGGGGTTTCTGAATTTGAGGCCTCACCACTGTGATCCTGTAGCAGGTCGCGGGGTGGGGGTGGGGGGGTTCTGAATTTGAGGCCTCACCACTGTGATCCTGTAGCAGGTCGCGGGGTGGGGGTGGGGGTGGGGCTTTTGAATTTGAGGCCTCACCACTGTGATCCTGTAGCAGGTCGTGGGGTGGGGGTGGGGGGGAGCTTCTGAATTTGAGGCCTCACCACTGTGATCCTGTAGCAGGTCGCGGGGTGGGGGTGGGGGGGAGCTTCTGAATTTGAGAGTGAGGGAAGGCAGGGAGGTGGGAGCCTGCATTTTCGGAAGCTTTTGCCTGCTGGCCTGGTTCTCCCCTGAGTGGTTCTTGGATTCTGCACTGCTCACTGCCCCTCTGCAAGCCTCAAGTTTCCTGATCTGTAATGACCAGGGGTGGGTGGTGGGTAGGAGGTGGTGGACCGAGGGCAGCCCTACCAGCGGCTTTCACTGCTGCACAGTGACCTGGGCACTGTTGTTTCTCCCTCCCTCCCTCCCTCCCTTCTTCTTTCCTCCCTCCTTTCCTCACTTTTTCCTTCCTTTCTTTTTTCTTTCTTTCTCCCTCCTTCCCTTCCTTCCTTTCTTCCTTTCTCCTTCTCTCTCTACTTCTCCCTCGCTCCCTCCTTTCCTCTCTCTCTCTCTCTCTCATCTTTATTTATTGAATAGAGATAGCCAGAAACTGAGAGGGGAGGGAGGAAGTAGAGAGACACCTGTAAATCTGCTTCACTACTCGCGAAACTTTCCCCCTGCAGGTGGGGACCAGGGGCTTCAACCCCGTCCTTGTGCACTGTGCACTCAACCCTCTCTCTCTTTTTCTTTTTTGCTACCAGGATTCTCATTAAGGCTCAGTGCCTGCACGACAAATCTGCCCCCCCACTTTCTTTATTTTTCTTTCTCTTTTTTCTCCCTTATTTGATAGAATAGAAAGAAATTGAGAGAGGGAGGGGAGGGAGGGGGAGAAAATGAGAGACACCTGCAGCACTGCTCCATCATTTGGGAAGCTTCCCCCCTGCAGGTGGGGACAGGGGGTTTGAACCCAGGTCTTTGCATATGATCGCATGTGCTCTCGACTGGGTACTACCTGCTCTGGCAGGATACTTTGTAAGTGGTGTCACACCATATTGGTCTGCTTCTAATTCTGCTTCTAATTCCCTTCTGTTTTGATCATCACATTAGGTTTGCTTGCATTGCTTAGTGCCGTGGTCTATTTACATAATCACTGCTGTACCTGAGACCCACCCTGCCTACAGGGCATTGGTTTAATCCCCACTGGTTAGATGCAAGCTAGATACTTCCAAGTGCCTGCGCTTTTTCCTTCTCCCTATACTTCGTACTTCCTCTTCCGACCTGACACTTCCACCTCAGGAGATATAAAGGACAGGATTTTCTAATGAATAGAGATTAGATTGATTGCACTGCACTCTCGCTCATCAATAAAGACTGAACTGCATTCCCAGCTCAGCCAAGAGTTCCTGGTCATCTCTCTCCTGCCTGTGAAGCTAGCCTGGCAACACTGGACCCCTCAAGTGCCATTGCCTGAGCCTGCAGTGACCACCAGCCTACCACTGAGACGCACATCAGGAGTCTTGACCTCTGCAGGACCTTGGCTGGACCCTTGCTCATCTGGGTGCCCTGTGAGAGGCTGTCCTGCTGGGCCACATGGCTGTGGGGACCCAGTGAGTCTAAGGCAGCTCAGACTCAGGAGTCCACTGTGGGCTCCATAGTTTCCCTCCCTGCTGGGGTGACTTCCCTATCCCCACCTTCCCCTCTGGGTGATGCTGGTAGCAATCCCATCAACCTTCCCGGTGAAGGGCTCAGGTGCTGGGGCTCAGCTGGGGCTCAGACTGGTGTTTGGGGTGGACATACAACACAGTGGCCTTGTTATTGGCTGACTGCTGGACCTCACCGCTGGAGCAGTGGGATGGCCTGTGCTCTGTTCTGATAATTTTATTATTTATCTATTTACCTCCAGGGTTATTGCTGGGGCTCACTATGAATCCTTTGCTCCTGGTAGCCATGCTTTTACCCCCTTCCATTTTATTGGATAGGACAGAGAGAAATTGAGAGGGGAAGACAGAGAGGGAGAGAGAAAGAGAGACACCTGCACACCTGCTTTAGAGCATCCCTGCTGCAGGTAGGGAGTGGGGGCTCAAACCTGAATTCTGGGTCCTTGTGCTTAGTACTGTGTGCACTTTACTGGGTGCACCACTGCCCAGCCCCCCTGAGATTTTTATTTATATATTTTTTTATTGCCACCAGGGATGAACCTCTTTTTCCTGGTGGTCATTTTTTTTTCTTTTCCTTTCTTTTCTATTCTCTTCTTTTTCTTTCTTTTTAAAATTTCTTCTATTTGACAGGCTAGAGAGAATTGAGAGGGTAGAGTGAGATAGAGAGGGAGAAAGAGAGGCACCTGCAGCACTGCTTCACCATTCCTGAAACTTCTCCCTCCAAGTGGGGGTGAGGGACTTGAACCCACAGCTTCGGGCATGGAAATATGTGCACTTTAGGTCTGTATTGTGTTGGGTTTGGCATACCTGGTCACCAACTGAAGGCCAGGCATAGCCAGGCTGTGTGTACTGACAATGAACACAAAAATGGGTACAATAAATGGGGAAGAGAAAAGAAAGTACATGAGAGGGAATTCTGGAAGCTGACCAATGGCAGAATGTGTCCATTTGCTTTGAAGTGGCCCCTTCAGGGACATAGCACCCCACACGCTGGGGGAACAGGCCTGGGCGCATAGAAAAATGGTGGTGGGGGAAATGAAGACACGGGAGTCCCTCCTCCTCCAGCCCAGTCTTTGCCCCATCAATGAACGTCAAACATGCAGTGCCGTTGGAGGCCCCCTGGGATGGGTGCTGGAGCTCAGCTGCTTTTCCAAAACTAGGCAGTGACAACCCTCTTCACTTGTTATTTCTTTCTTTGCTTGTCATATCAAAGCTATTTTATTGCTATCTGTTCAAGAAATGTTTTTTAATCTCTCAAATTATAGCTTCTCTGTTCATACTTGTCGTTGTAAATTACATTGTAATTCCCCAAGCCATTTTTTTTTTGCTGGTGTCAACCTCCCCCCCCCCCAGGGGGACTCCACTCTAGAAAGCTCCCCCCCCCCGCAGCTTCCCCTCCCTCAGCTTCCCCCCACCTCCAATCTGACTTCCTGTAACCTGCAGGAGCTGCATCTTTGTCCAACTGTTTAGCTGTCAGTGGGCTGGAGTCTCTGACATTCTCTAATGTTTGAGTGAAAGCAGATTCTCCCGTGCAGACCCAAACCTTCGGGTCTCCCCAGGAATGTGACTCCCACAAGCCCCTTATCCTCTCTGGGTCCCAGGGCTCCCTCAGCAGGGTAGAACTCTGGAATCAGGGCTGGATGTCCTCAGCCTGTTGTCCCCACTAATTGCCTAGCACCCGGGCAAATGTTCCCCCCACCTCCACACCCCTAGCCATTTATTTGTGTTGGTTGCAGACAGAATAATGCTTTTAATGGCACATAATCATTTTTTCAGGAGTCATTTGATGCCACTAATCTTCTCGGTAATACACTGCGATGGAACGCGTAATGACATTGGGAACAGGACAAATGGCAGTGTGATTCCTGACTTCCCCTCTCTAATCTGTATTTTTCCACGTGCTTGGCTGCTAATGATAGCAACAACTGCTAATCAACAACTTCCCTCTGGATCTGTTCCCCTGAGACTGAGGAAGGGCAGCGGGCAGTGGTTAGAAAGGACATTCCTGGCAAGTCGGGTGGCGCAAAGCGCAAGGACCAGTATAAGGATCCTGGTTCAAGCTCCCGGCTCCCCACCTGCAGGGGAGTCATTTCACAGGCGGTGAAGCAGGTCTGCAGGTGTCTGTCTTTCTCTCCCCCCTCTGTCTTCCCCTCCTCTCTCCATTTCTCTCTGTCCTATCCAACAATGATGACATCAGTAACAACAACAATAATAACTACAACAACAATAAAAAAACAACAAGGGCAACAATAAATAAATATTAAAAAAAGAAAGGATATTCCCCCTTCTTTTATTTGATAGGACAGAGATAAATTGGGAGGGGAGGGAGAGCTAGAAAGAGGAGAGAGAAAAAGAAACACCTGCAACACTACTTTACCACTCATGAAGGCTCCCACCCCCGACAGGTGGGAACCCCAGGGGCTTGAACTTGTGTCCTTGCACATGGCAGTGTGTATGTGCTTAACCAGATGTGCCACTGCCTCGCCCCTAGAAGGGATTTCTGATGGAAATGACCCTGGGCCGCACAGGGTGCTTCTGGGGAGCTCATGTTGCTTCCTTCAAGGGCATAGCCCTGGCTCAGAAATGATGGCGTGTGGGTGTCCAGTGAGAGAGTCAAACGGGAGTGAGAAGCCTGCAAGATAGCAAGAGAAACATGCTTTTTTTTTTTTTCCCCCTCTACCAGAGCACTGCTCAGCAGCTCTGGCTTTCGGTGGTACAGGGAACCGAACCTGAAATTTTGGAGCCTTAGGCATGAGAGTCTCTTTGCATAACCATTATGCTGTTTACTTAGAATTCCCAAATGGCAGGATTTAAGCTGGTTCTCTAGAGCTGGGAGAGAAATGGGTCATCACTGACAGAAGGGTTGCAGAGGTGGTGGGAATAATGGTGGTGGTGATCAGAGAACCTTCTGGAAGGTGACTCTGCCCACCAGGGCCAAGGTGGGAGAACAGAGTCAGTGTGGAGCCTTTCTGAGCAAGCTCAGGAGAGACTGTGGGGATGCACTTTCTCTTCAGGCCTGCCTGGCTGGGGGCTCAGCTGTACCCATCACTAAAATAGCTGGTGGAGGGTATTCCTGGGATTCAGTCAGTTGTGCCTGGGATTTCTGGCCCCAGATCATGCCACCCAGTTGAAGAGAAAACACAACCAAGAGTCCTGTCCTGGGCTCTGGGTCTGAACCTCCATGTTAGCCACAATCAGACTCCTCAGTGATCTACTTCTCCTTGACAAATCTTTGGAGTCAGGATTTAAAAGAGATGCCCAAGAGAGAGTCACTGCTCTATAAGAAGCAGCAAGTATGATAAATCATTTGACAGGGGACAGGACAGACACACTTCAGGGGCCCAGGACTGGGCAGAAGGTCCCTGCTCCATCACACCCACCTGTCCCATCTCCTGTTCTTGAGCCTACTAAGTGCACGGTGGTATCAGAGGTTTCCATTGGTAGGTGTTCTCATGCAAGGTGCTGACAGGCTCTCAGGCTCGGGTTTCACCCCAGGCTGAGGATTTCCAGGGTTGGGAAACTGCTGGCAGTAAGACCATGCAGGAGTTAAGAACAGTTTGTGAGGGGCTATGTGGTGGTGCTCTTGGTTGAGCATACATTTTGCCATGCACAAGGACCTGGGTTCGAGTCCCTGGTCCCTACCTACAGGGGAGAGCTTCACAAGCATGGAGCAGTGATACAGGATGGACTCTCTCTCTCTCTCCTTCTCCTCTCATTTTCTTTCTGTACTATCAAATAAAAAGGAGGAAAAAGTGGCCACTGGGAGTGACAGGTTCATCATGTAGGCACTGACCCTGGTGGCAAAAAAAAAAAAAAAAGGAAGGAGGAGGAGGAGGAGGAGGAGGAGGAGGAGGAGGAGAAGGGTTTGTGGGTTTGTGAGATGGCTTGCCTGTGCTCTTGGTATAAGGACCCAGGAGTTCAAGCCCCTGGTCCCCACCTGCAGGGGGAAAACTGTGCAAGTGGTGAAGCAGGGCTGCAGGTGTCTCTCGGCTTCTCTGGTGCAGAGGATTTTCAGGACCATTTACAAGATGGGGTGCTGAGCCCAGCAGGCCTTCAGGCCACATTACTTCTTACTGTTGCTGCTGTGGGTAAGGCTGCTGTTCATCTGGACACAAAGAGCCTCAGAGCAAGGTGACAGCGGGGTGGGGCCAGGAGGACCAGGGTGAGTCAGGTAGGGGGCATGAAGGGGCAAGCTGCGTAGTGGAAGGGGACCCCATGGACTCTCCTCTCTCTGCTGATGCCCCAGGCTGTGGGCTGTGCTCACTCCCCAGTTGCCAGCCCAGCAAGAAGGTGCACAGAGCTTCCCTGAAAGCCGTCTGTTAGCAAGTGGACAAGCCCCTGGCATCCGGGCTGGTGATTAATAATTTAGCGCTTGCTTTAAGTGAGGGTTGGCGGAGTACTGGCATCCATTTAATTAAGTCCTGCTCACCTCTCCTCACACGGCCCCAGCATCCTGGGCTCTGATCCTGCCTGTCCCTGTCCACCCAGCCTGGAGAAATGGAGTCAAAAAAGCAATGGGGTTGAAATCAGTGTCCAAGAGACAATGTCTTGCCGGGGTGTCCAGGCCACTGCCCCACCTTCTGACTTCCAGGCCAGACCTGCTCAGAAGGACTGAGCCTATGACCAGACAGAACTACAACCAGTCAACCATTACTTCCACATGGACAGTTACTCTATGCTATGGACCAGGCTGGGGTCTTCTGAAGATCTCAGATCACCCTTTCTGAGACTCCGGAGACACACAGCAGTGCCTCATGGACCCCATGAGCAATGTGGTCAAGAAACTGGTTGAGTGCCCGCATTACAGTGCACAAGGACCCAGATTCAAGCCCCAGTTCCCCACCTGCAGGGGGAGAACTTCATGACTGGTGAAGTAGGGCTGCAGGTGTCTCTCTGTGTCTGTATCTCCCTCTCTATCTCTCTCCCTTTCCCCTCTCAATTTCTCTGTCTCTATCCAAAATGAATGAATAAAAAATATTTTTAAAAGGAAGGAAGATAGGGGCCAGGCAGTGGCGCACCTGGTGAAGCGCTCACATTACAGTGCGAAAGGACCTGGTTCAAGCCCCTGGCCGCCACCTGCAGGGGGAAAACTACAAGTGACGGAGCAGAGCTGAGGTGTCTCTCTCCCTCTCTCTAGATCTCTCTGTCTCTATTCAAGTATACATAGAGAATGGATTTATTTTACTTGAGTCTAAAGAATAAATGAAAACCCTCTGTTACTCTTGAATAATTAAAAATCAAATAAACTTGAGCAAACTCCTATACATCCAACCTCACAAATTTGCCTTTTATGTACTTTGTGACAGAAGGCAGATTCAGGACTACCCTCAGGACAGAGGAAAGGGAACAGGCCGGTGGAGGCTGGGGGCAGAGAGGGGCGGGAGAGGCTGACCACCCGGGGCACAAGGGGGTCCTTTCTGCACCCTGAATGTGACAGTGGCCACATGACTGCATCTGTTAGCACTTCTAGAACCCTCCCCCCCAGGCTTAGAAAGGGTCAATTTTTGCCATATGGAAATGATACTTTAATTAAAGGAAATGAAATACACAAAAAAATCTATGGCCTCTGAAATGATGGAAAACCCCCAAAGAGCCTCTCTGGCCTTTCCCGGCTCCCCGTGTCTGGCTGTGTTTCTCATTTTTGCTCATTGTCTTTTGCTGAGAAGGCCACGGGGGTGGCGGGATCTCCCGCTGATGGGGAGAGAGGACTCCAGGACTCCGCTCCTGCTGGCAAGAGCCTCCTTGGGGGGGGGGGGGAATGGAGCTGAAGAGGAAAATTCACACGCAGTGCCTAATGGAGGCCCGATGGTTCGTGTCCGACTGATAACTAATGGTCTCAGGATCGCTGGGTGAGGAGAGCCTGAGTCCATTAGGGAGGTGGGGGGAGCGCGGTGGGAGACCCCGGGCTGTCAGGGAGTGTGTGATGGTGCTGGGGGTGCCCGCCACCTGATGGATGGCTGCAGTCAAGTGGCAAAGCCGCGGGCATGAAATTGCCTTCTGCCAGAGGTCCGTTTCGGTTCCGGTGGCGGCAAAGGTCTTGTTAGGGCCCCCGTCATTAAGCAATCTAGACACAGGTAATTTGCTTCAGTCTTCGGATGCAAAATTAAATGACTCATCATTATCTTATTAATGAAGCCAGGGGCTGGAAAGGGAGCCTGACTGGCATTTCATCTCCACAGCACTTCCTGGAAGGGTCAGGTGCTATGCTCCCTTCCTGGACTCACTTTCTTTTTTTTTTTTTTTAATTTTTTATTTAAGAAAGGATTAGTGAACAAAAGCATAAGGTAGGAGGGGTACAACTCCACACAATTCCCAACACCCAATCCCCATAACCCACCCCCTCCCATGGTAGCTTTCCCATTCTCTATCCCTCTGGGAGCATGGACCCAGGGTCGTTGAGGGTTGCAGAAGGTAGAAGGTCTGGCTTCTGTAATTGCTTCCCCGCTGAACATGGGCGTTGACTGGTCGGTCCATACCCCCAGTCTGCCTCTCTCTTTCCCTAGTAGGGTGTGTCTCTGGGGAAGCTGAGCTCCAGGACACATTGGTGGGGTCTTCAATCCAGGGAAGCCTGGCCAGCATCCTGGTGGCATCTGGAACCTGGTGATTGAAAAGAGAGTTAACATATGAAGCCAAACAATTTGTTGAGCAATCATGGATCCCAAGCTTGCAATAGTGGAGAGGAAGTGTTAGGGAGGTACTCACTGCAAACTCTAGTGTAATCCTGCTTTAAGGTATATATTTTGCAGTAGTTTATGGATACGTGTGCACATAAGCTCTCTCTCACAGAAACTGGTGTATATCTAGGTTATGGGACTTTGTTAGAAAGTGAACTACCTGAGATGAAATTAAAGTGTACTATTAAAGGAAAGGTCTCACCCGAGTAATGAAGCTGAAGGATTGTCATTCCACACGTGAAGTCTCTGGATACAGTCTGAGGTGAAGCATGTTGAGGTGGCAATCGTTGCTTTGGTTAGGTTGTGATCGGCAGATGCAATATTATTTGGTTTGGATTGGGAGATGCATACGGGAAAGTGGGCCCTATCCAAGGGTTCCTGGACTCACTTTCTGGACACTCCCTTTGCCCCCCAAACTTCCTATTGTCTCCCCCCAGGTCACTGGACAGGAGCATGCCCAGGACAGTGCTGCTCCTTGTCTGTATCCTCCTCTTCCTCCTAAGAAAAGAGACAGAAGGGTGTTGGACGGTAGCACAGTGGGTTAAGTGCACAGGGCGTGAAGCGCAAGGACCAGCAGAAGGATTCCAGTTTGAGCCCCTGGCTCCCCACCTGTAGGGGGGGTTGCTTCACAGTCGGTGAAGCAGGTCTGCAGGTGTCTCTCCCCATCTCTGTCTTCCCTTCCCCTCTCCATTTCTCTCCGTCCTATCCAACAATGACATCAATAACAACAACAATAATAATAACCACAACAATGATAAAACAACAAGGGCAACAAATGGGGAAAAACAGCCTCCAGGAGTAGTGGATTCATGGTACAGGCGCTGAGCCCCAGTGATAACTCTGGAGACACAGAAAGAAAGAAAGAAAGAAAGAAAGAAAGAAAGAAAGAAAGAAAGAAAGAAAGAAGAAAAGAAGCAGGGCACTTTTTCCTGGTGGCCCTGAGCAGATGCTGTGGGTCTTGTTGATCAGGCTGGTGACATCTCCCTGTCCTGGTGAGGGAAAAATGCCAGACTTGGCAGGAAGAGGGTGCGTGGCCTTGGGGCAGACAGTGGGCAGTGGCTTCCCTGAGACCACCTGCACAGGAGCCAGGCTGGGGAGGAATATGTGCCCTAAGGCCCTGCTCTGAGCCCTGAAGCTGGAAGGCAGAACCCCACTTCAGACAGTGGGGGATTGAGGGGAGAGGCCCTGGGGAGCCAGAGCCAGGGAGCCAAAAGGCTCTGGAGGAGAAGGTAGTGCAGCTATGAGACCTTGGCTGTCTTAGAAACCAATGTTTCCAACGAGCAGGACACCACAGAAAACCCCACAGTTCTTGTTGCTTCCCATTTATTTATTAATTCACTGCTCATGATGCTTCCTCCCCACCCCTGCAGGTGGGGACCAGGGACTTGAACCTGGGTCCTTGACTATTGTAATGTGAGCATTTAACCAGGTGAGCCGCCACTTGGCCCCAATCTTCCTTTCATTTTTTTTTTTTTTAAATTATTTTGGATAGGGACAGAGAGAAGTTGAAAGGGGGAGAGGGAGATAGAAAGGAACTTATAGGGGGCGGGTGGTGATGCATCTGGTTGAGAAAACATGTTACAATGTACAAGGACCCAGGTTCAAGACCCCGATCCCCAACTGCAGGGGAAAAGCTTTGCAAGTGGTGAAGCAGGGCTGCAGGTATCCCACTGTCTCTCTCCCTCTCTAACTCCTCCTTCCCCTCTCAATTTCTGACTGTCTCTACCCAGTAAGTAAATAAAGATAATTAAATAAAATAACAGTGTTATTTAAAAAAAAAAAAAAGAAAGGGACTTGCAACACTGCTTCATCCCTCATGAAATTTCCCTTCCTGCAGGAGGGTTTGAACCTGGATCCTTGTGCATGGTGGCAACTCTACCAGGGGCACCACCATCCAGCCCCCAAGGGAAATCTGTCAGCTGAGTTATATTATGCACTCTTATCCTCTTTGCTCAGTTTTTGGCCTTTTAAACAGTCAATCTCCCCTGCCTTTCCCTTTGATTTAGAAGGTCAAAACAAAGCAGAAGAAAATGAAACCGAATGTCTACCACCCCCAAAACACTGCATCTTCATCTTAATCCCAGAGGCTCTGGATTGAGGGCCTAAATATATTTTTTGCCCTTTTAGGTAACTAAACCATGAAGGATATGGTTCTGAGGAGGGAGGGGATGTCTAACATCTGGAGGAATTCTCTCTCTCTCTCTCTCTTTTATAATATTTTTTTTGTGTGCCTGCAGGGTTATTGCTGGGGCTTGGTGCCTGCACTATGAATCCACTGCTCCTGGAGGCCATTTTTCCCATTTTGTTTGCCTTTGTTGTTGCCATTGTTGTTGTTGTTGTTGTTATTGCTGTTGTTGTTGGATAGGACAGAAAGAAATCGAGAGAGGAGGGGAAGATATAGGGGGGAGAGAAAGACAGACACCTACAGACCTGCTTCACC
This sequence comes from Erinaceus europaeus, assembly GCF_950295315.1. Taxonomy (NCBI): domain Eukaryota; kingdom Metazoa; phylum Chordata; class Mammalia; order Eulipotyphla; family Erinaceidae; genus Erinaceus; species Erinaceus europaeus. The sequence goes on along the minus strand of NW_026647311.1, from coordinate 17,703 downwards.
ATCCGTGAAGCAACCCCCCTGCAGGTGGGGAGCCAGGGGCTCGAACTGGGATCCCCACGCTGGTCCTTGCACTTTGTACCATGTGCACTTAACCCGCTGTGCTACCGCCGCCGGGACCCCTCTTTTATAAATAAAAATTTAAAAATATATTTATTTATTTATTATTGTATAGAGACAGAGAGAAATTGAGAAAGAGGAGAGAGAAAGGGAGAGAGACAGAGAGAGACACTTGTAGCCCTGCTTCACCACTTGTGAAGCTTCCCCCTGCAGGTGGGGAGCAGTGCCCTTGTGCACTGTAATGTGTGTGCACTCAGCTAGATGCGCCACTGCCTGTCCTCTCTTTGTCTCTAATGAAAGATTGAAGAACGGTTCCACCATTTTTGTTGCTCTACCTGTATTTATCTTTCTTGTGTTTTTCTGAAGTGCTGAGAATTGAACTCAAGGCTTTATGCATGCATGTCAAGTGTCACTGAATCGTCTCCTAGGCCCAGACATTTCCTGTTATGCTTTCTAGATCAGTCATGTCTGCCTCTACAACAGATTTTTTGCAGAAGGCAAGGTGACACCCTATCTACCTGATGGCAAGGACAGCAGGCCACATGGCAACTTCCCAAGTGCCAACCTGACCCCTCAGCTGTTGGGCTCTGCCTGTGGCATCTAGTACTTGCGACAACCTCTCCTTCTGTGGTTGATTAGAGGTTCACCATTAACCTTAGCATTGGGGGTCCCACCCAACACCACTAGGAAACCCCCATCTTCTGGGTGGCTTTTCACTGAATTCCAGGGTCTCTGACAGTGTTGTAATCATGACCATGGGTTCTCTTGAGGTGTCTCCTCACCCTTTTTTTTTTTTTTTTCTTGAGCCACCCCAGTTTGTGTGCTTTTCTGCTTAGCAGTCCCTTTGATTCCTTCTGTGTTTCTTCCTGCTCTCATCAGAACTGTGTTAGTTGCCATAAGCACTGCCTGCTTTGGAAGGTAAAAAGCAAGAGACAAAACTTATGAAACTAGGAACATTAATTTTTCACACTATCCTATATCAGAAGCTTTGGACAAGGCCCTCGGGTCCCTCTTCTTTCTCTTAGGGGAGGAAGGTAGGGTGCTTTCCTCAAGATTCAGGGGGGTGGTGTTTCCTTGCATGTTCTAGCATCTGCCTCTCTGTCGGCTGAAACTGCTGCGGGCCCCTCTGTCAAACAGGGGGCTGTGCCTGGGGACCCTCACAGAGGCAAGTGCTAGAGTTAAGAAGCTCCAAGGAAGAAAGGCCAAGCAGGTAGATGAGAAGGGAAGCCAGGAAAGGGAAAGAAGTGATGGCTCCCACTTATTCAGACTGTCAGTTCTCTAAACTTCATGAGGAAAGCCCCTGTAGCCTCAATCCCAGGTGGTAAAACAGAGGCACAGAGATAGTCAGTGACTTTCCAGGGTCATACTGCTTATAAGAGCAGAGCTCTTCAAGCCACTTGTACAGAACTCCAACACCCAATGGTCTGGACCAGAACAAGGGAGGGAGAGCTGGCATCTCACTGTCTGGCCTTCTTCTGATCACGCAGTCCTCAGCTTCTCCACCCATGCAGAACTGTATAAGCTTGCTTCCATCTGCCACCCTGGGTGGGCAGGGGGCGGGGGAGGAGAGGGTCCTTCCTATGGCATGAGCAGACCGTGGTGGAGGAGAGTGGGCAGTGGCGCCGGGCTGTGACTTCCCACTGGGAACAGGGTGACTGGTGTTTTCTGCTCATGTCTGGAGAACTAGCAGCCTTGGGGCTCAGGGCTGGTTGCACTCACAGGGTGAGCTGTGGGCATAGTGGTGGGAGTAGTGCCAGCCAGAACTCCAGAGCGAATGGCCACTCTGGGGTCTTTTGACACCCCACAAGCTATCTCTGTCTGTGGGGGACAGAGCCTGCAACTCTCCCTTGTGCTGTGGCTCCTTTCGTCTCCTTGCACGGTGCCCCCATGCTCCTTCCTCTCCCTGATGTCTCTCACCCCAAGGAAAGGGTAGGTCTCACAACAGATGTCACGGGGGCTCTTGCCCTACAGTCTAGCCCCTTCTATCTATAGGAGACCAGGTCTCTCTGTAAGTAGAAGTGCCAGGCTCAGACTAGTCCTGGCTGGACCTCTTCTCTCTTCTTATATCTGAACAAGAACAGAGAGGAGATCCTACAAGTCCCCAGGGGGGCAGGGCGGGGCGGGGAGGATTCTGGTCCTGTAGAGGGAGGCAAACCACCAAGCCATATGATTGCTGTGGTCATGTGACTTGTCCAAGCCTCAGGGTTTTTTTTTTTTTAATTTTTAATTATCTTTACTTATTTGTTGGATAGAGACAGTCAGAAATCGAGAGGGAAGAGGAGATAGAGAGGGAGAGATACCTGCAGACCTGCTTCACCACTTGTGAAGCTTTCCCCCTGCAGGTGGGGACCAAAGGCTTGAACCTGGGTCCTTGCACATTGTAACATGTACGCTCAGCCAGGTGTGCCACTACCCAGCCCCAAGCGTCAGGGTTCTATCCTGTGAATAGTGCTGGTGAGTCACCTGTGGGAAGCTCCAGCTCTCCTCGGGGGAAGGCTGCCCCAAATCTTACCACTCACTCATCTTAACTACTACAAGCCAGGTTTGTCCTGCCAGTCTGGATTCCACATAGATCCATCTCTGGATGGGGGGGGGACATCCCGTGGATGCCAAGCAAACTGACCAGTGGTGATCACTGGGGATGGTTTGAATGGGCTGAAGACCTTTAGAACAGCTCACAGGGAATACGTATTCTCCACCCACAACCTCACCCATTCGTCCTCTTTTCCAAACAAGCTTCTGTAGGTTAGCCCTGTTTTACAGACAGAGGAGCCAAGGATCTGAAAGGTTAAGCTCTGCCTGGGATCCCAAGTAAGGAGTGGAGATGGGGTGGGAACCCAGGTCACTCCCTGTGTAGTTTCCCCACCAAATCAGGTTGTCCTTCTGAAAGCTCAGGATTCCAACCTTCAGAGTGACTTCTCGATTTTCTGCACGGAGCAATTTCCTGCACACCAGCACCGTGCTTGACCCCAGATGAATAAGCAAAGCAAGGTGCACCAGACGGGTTCAGGGTTGCCGCTAAGCCTTGGGTTTGCTGTGGGCAGAGACCAATGCTGGGAAGTGGGCATGCCTGGTACCCTATGCCCTGTTCCTGCTGTCTTTGCTTCACTGGATGAGCTGTGCAGCATCAGGGTATGACTTCGTTCCATAATGCCAGTTTTTAAAAAGGCATCTCACTCATAGCTATTCAGATTTCAGAAATAAATGCTCTGTGTGGCTGATCAGAACGCCTGGAGTCAACAAAGCCAGTGACATCTTAAGAAATGCACCCGGTACTTAAGGCTTTCATCTTAATTATACATGTTCAAATCATAGACAGATTTTCTCCTTCTGGTCCTGAATATCAGAGCTGCCAAATCCAATTGAATCATCTTCTTTTAAATGCATTTTGCAGTATGCGTTTTGCCGTTTTCCCAATTTCCATAGTAAACGAGCCCCAGAATTGTGCTGAGGGCCCTTTTCTTACTGGCTGCATTATTCAACCTGCAAATGAAGAAAGGAAAATGCTGATTGCAAGAGAATTAAAAACTGGTCCCAGGCAGGCGCCCGGGTTTGGCTGGGGTTGAATACGGTCTGGCCCGAGAACCATCTTTGTTGTAATGTTTTGGTTCCTTTACTCTGGGGCAGAAGATGCAGGTGTCCAGATGAGCCAGCTCTCAGATCATCTCCCTGGGCACACCTCCTGTCACTGTACCACCACTGTCACCAGCATCCGTGCCATGTGCATTCGTTTTCTGCTGTGCCCTAACTGAGACAGGCTGGGAGACACAACTTGCAGGAACAATTTGATTGTCACAAGCAGTGCTGGTGGCCGGGACCTGGGGCTGGGTGCAGTGGGCTGAGAAGTGCCCAGACTTAGGATGGTGGCAGCAGCTGGCCAGGGAAAAGCAAGCTGGAAGACCAGAGGCGGGAATTCTGCAGAGCGTGGTCTGTCTTCCGTTTTTAGCTTAGCGTTCTGTCCTCTCCTGGCCCAAACCAGCACTCCACCTCAGCCCCTGCTGTGCCGCTTGCTTCTTTGTGTTTTGATTCTTCCTCTCCTCTCACTTATTCTCTGTCCTTGCCAAAGCTTCACCGCTGACATTTTTCAGATAGAGATAGAGAAATAGGATATATTTATGGAAAGAGAGAGGTGGGGATGGGGGAAGGCTCCCCAGCATGGAAGCCTCCTCCAAGATAGTGGGAACCAGGCTCAAAACAAGGTTGTGCACATGGCAAAGGAAGTGCCTTATCCACGTGGGCTGTTTTGTCTGTCTTTGCCATCATAGTCATGCGTGTTGATTCCACACTTTGACAAAAGTCCTGTGCTGTGTCAGAGCACTGGGCCCATTTCAAGGAGGGGAATAAGATGCCTTTGTTCCCCACTGGCCTCTGGCGTCCAGTTGTCTACAGTTGGAGCCCGGCTTCTACTCCCACTCCTTATGTGTAAGATGGGGCCTGGCTGCTATTTTTCATGGCACCGGTATAAAGATTAAGTGGGTGGAACCTTGTAACAAGCAAAGCAGAGTGCCTCGCAGGTAACTGTGTTGAGTCGGTGTTAGTGCTTCCTCAGTAATGCACAGACGCCATGGCCACGGCGCTTCAGTCAGCTGCGAACCACGTGCATGTCAGTGGCTGTGCAGATGAGGCAGATTTGCCGTCTGAGCTTGTGCAAGCACCCTCCCTCACCCACTACATAAACAGGATAGACCTTAAAGAAGGGGAAGAGGGAGAAAGAGAAACAGAAGAAGTGGTGGTGGTGGTAGTGCTACTAGTTTGGGGCAAGGAGGTGGCTTGGGGTAGAGTGCATGCCTTCCATGCCAGCCCTGTGTTCCATCCCCAGAGCCACAGGAGAGCACCATGGACAGCACCAAGGGAACTTTGTGAAAAGTAACATAGTGCTTTGTTATATTCTCTCCCTCTCCCTCCCCTTCCTAAAAAATACACAATAGCAAAATCAGGCCAAGGTGGTTCATCAGTGGCATGCCTAAGGCTCTGGGTTTGATCCCCAACACTACCTTAAAAGGGCAGTGGGTGGGTGGGTGGGTGGGGGAGGCTGGACAGTGGCACACCTAGTTAAGAACACACATTACCATGTGTAAGAACTCTGGTTCAGGTCTGCCCTGCCCCCACCTGCAGGGGAGGGGAAGCAGGTATTCAGGTCTCTCTCTTTCCCTCTCTAAAAGTCCCTCCTCTCTCAATTTCTTCCTGTCCTATCAAAATAAAATGGGGGAATGGAAAAAACGGCCTCTGGTAGCAGTGGATTCATTGTGCAGGCATCACGCTCTATTGATAATCCTGGTGCAAAAGAAATGTTAACAGGCCCCCCTCCCACTGTATGGAGCTCTGAGTCAATGCACAGCTCTTAGGTTACGCCCACCAAGCTGGTGTGGACAGTTCATCTGGGCACTCAAGAGCTGCTGGAGACGCAAACACTGCCCATCCTCCTGGCCACTGACAGAAGCTGGGATTCTTGGCATAGGCAAGATTTTCGGGGTGACTCCCACTGGCTCTGTGCCCAGGAGATCCAGCCCCCTGCTCCACTGGGGGTGCAGCTATCCTCAGGCAACACCTCTCAAGCTCAGCAGGACGGCTCAGGAAGGTCCTGCCTCTCCAGCTGTGCCCATGCCCAGGGCTCCTTTGGGTGAGGTAGCCGCCTGGATGGCCCCTGACGCTCCCTCTGTCAGATCTGTGGGGCTGAGCACGTGAAGGTGCTGATCAGACAGAGTGCTAATTAATCGCAGCAAACACTGTAGCTTTGCTGTTTTCATGCTGAAAAGAGAAGGCCGTTATGGTTTCGTCCTCCCACCCGCCCTCCTATACAATTATTTCACCTGCTGCAGAAGACGTGCAGCTCATAAACCATTATTAAATGGGGTCCTCGTTAGCCTTTGAGATCTGAGAGGCGAGTTCAGCACATTGCTGGTGGATTGGCCCCTCCAGCAGGCAAGGATCTTGATTTCTTGTTGGGGGGACTAGGCGAGGACTTGATTTTTAAAATTATTTTTATTTATTTATTGGATAGAGACAGTCAGAAATGGAGCGGAAGGGAAAGACAGAGAGGGAAAGAGACAGAGAGACACCTGCAACCCTGCTTTACCACTTGCAAAGCTTGCCCCCTGCAGGTGGAGACCGGGGGCTTGAACCTGGGTCCTTGCACATTGCAACATGTACACTCAACCAGGTGCACCACCACCCGGCCTTGAGAGGGCTTGATTTTAATACCCTTTCCTCGGGGAGGAAGCCTCTTCCTGCTTTCTTTTCTCTTCTCTTCTCTTCTCTTCTCTTCTCTTCTCTTCTCTTCTCTTCTCTTCTCTTCTCTTTTCTTCTCTTCCCTTCTCTTTTTTTTTGTCTCCAGGGTTATCACTGGGGCTTGGTGCCTGCACTATGAATCTACTGCTCCTGGAGGCTATTTTCCCCATTTTTGTTGTCCTTGTTGTTGTTATTGCTATTGTTGTTTTGTATAGGACAAAGAGAAATCAAGAGAGGAGGGGAAGACAGATAGGGGGACCCCAGCAGGTGTGGAGCCAGGGGCTCGAACCAGGATCCTTATGCAGATCTTTGCGCTTCATGACATGTGCGCTTAACTCACTGTGCTACCACCTGCCCCACTCTGCCTGCTTTCCTGGGTTTAAGTGGAGACAGAACTGGATGGCAATGTGCATGCCTTCCCATCTCTGTCGGCAGTGAAGTGAGAGACTAGAGTAAGAGGTCAAGGCCAGGTGACTCAAGCTGGGTGTCCAGCCCAAAGCCAGTCTGTGTGTGCATGGGGGTGGGTGTGAAAGCATCCAGTTTCCAGGAGCCAGAATCAAGACTCACACACCAACCTCCTTCCCCCAAATCTCTTCCATCAGCACTGTTAATGTACCGGCTGGGAGAGGAAGAGATTGCTGGACAAAAAGAACTGTGTGGAGGGAGCAGAGTCATTATAAAACTCCAGCCCTGCAGTGGATAGAGGGGACAGGCACAGACAATGTCCACCTGCCTCTTCCCACCTACTCCCCTGGGCTTTTTCTCTCCTTCCTTCCTTCCTTCCTTCCTTCCTTCCTTCCTTCCTTCCTTCCTTTTTCCCTTCCTTTTTTTCTCCCTTTCTTCCTTCTCTCTCTCTTTCTTTTATAGAGACAGAGAAGGAGAGAGACCACAGCACTGGACCTTCTCTCAATGCGGTGGGGCCTAGACTTGAACTTGGGTCCATGCACTTGGCAAAGCAGCACACCATCCGTGTCAGCTATTTCGCCAGCCCCTCACCTCCCACTGGCTGAATCCCAACACCCAAGCGTGTACTCTGAGCCCCAGCCGGCTGGGTGTGGCTGGAGTGGCAGAGCAGTGAGTCAGAAGCTGTGGAGGTACCCAGAGGTCCTTTCTTGGTGAAGGTGTGTTCAGGAAATGGATGAGTGATGTCACAAGAGCCTCGATTTGGCATCCAGGTAGATGAGACTTAGGATGGTTAGGGTTAGGGTGGTGCAGGACAGTAACTCTCTGCCAGGTGTGCTTACAAATCAGGATGGCGCCAGCAGTGGTGGTGGTGGTGGTGGTGGTGTGCAGAACTGGAGTCTGCAGGATGCTGCTCTCCTCACACGCTCCCAGTTGAAGCCAGCGCAGCTGGTCCTGAGGCCACACAGGAGGTCGTCAGGCTCCGGGATCCAGGCCTTCCTTCCCATGGGTACCGTGCCCTCTTTCTGTCTGACCTGTCGTCCCTGGCCTTTTGTCCATCTACCCATGGTTTTGAAGTACCTTTTGAAATTCCCATTCTTCATATCCCTAAAATAGACCTCCTCGCTTCTTCCCACACAAAGATCCCTGGTTTCATCTGCTTTATTCTTACCCTTGGGTTTCTGTTTATTAAACTATTTATCCTGCTTTATATCTTACTGCTATTCAGCCACCAAGTTGCAGATGCTACCATGATGCCAACCTGACTTGCCTGGGTAGATGACCTCACCAATGTGTCCTGGAACCTCACTTCTCCAGAGCTCTGCTCCACCAGGAAAACATAGAAAGAACCTGGGGTTTGGATCCACCTGCCAATGTCCATGTTCAGCAAAGAAGCACTTACAGAAGCCTGACCTCCCACCTTCTGCACCCCATAAAGAACTTTGGTCCATATCCCCAGAGGGCTAGAGAATAGAGAAGCTTCCAATGGAGGGGATGGGACACAGAACTCTGGTGATGGGAACTGTGTGTAATTGTACCCTTGCTATCTTACAGTCTTGTTAACCATTATTAAATCACAAATAATAATAATAATAAAAAGAAATTCCGATCTCTCCCTCCACCTCATGTGAGGGTAGACAGAAGCATTTCATACCATCTGGCCAGAAATCAGTTTCTCAAGATAGCCCAACCTAGGGTACCTTTTTTCTTTTAAAAAAGAAAAGTTTAACTGGCTGCAATTAACACAAACAGGTAAGTTTGACACAGCTTGCAATTATCAGTTTTTCCCTTTTCACCCCAAACCTGCAGTTCATTTCTCTCTACACCAAAGACAGGCCCAGATGGGACCTTTAGAAGGCTGGGGCCCCCCTCCCAGCAGTGTGTATGGAGGTGGAGGGTTCTGGTGGGCCCTGCTCCCCCCGCCCTCTGCAGCCAGGGACCTGGTGTGAGGAGAGATGGTCGTCTAAGGAAGCCGCAGTCCCTTGAACCTCTGTGACCTGTGTGACACAGTGCTGGGTGACAGGTCTGTCCTCTCTCCTTCCAGAAGCTTGAGTGGCTGGTGTCCATAGAGGAGGGAACTGAGGTGGTTGGGGGTGTGAGGCAGTGCCAGGCTGGGCTTTGAATCTGGTTTCCATGTCCATGCCCATGTGTCCCTTGCCCTGTAAGGCTTTCAGGCTGGACCGACACGAGGGCCAGAGCAAGCAGCCACCCCCACAGCACCAGATTTAAGGAAGGAGGAACTCAGCAATCAAAATTGATAATGTTTTAATGCTGTACTTAAAAAAAAATTAATGCAAAGTATCCATGATGAAAAATAATCTAAATTTGAAATCGAGGCAGGGAGAGAAAGAGAGAGAGAGAGAGAGAGAGAGAGAGAGAGAGAGAGGCTGAGGATGGTGAGGCCCAGAGTAGGATGGGTCCTTATTCTCATTTTGAGGACTTGTTCATTGTGGGACTTTCTGCTCAGACTCCTCTTGTATGTGGGGAAACCAAGTCTGCATTTGCTTCAGTGCCTGAACGCAGGGAAGGGGCTGCAGCCACTTTCCACCCAGGTGTGGGAGGGACTGGCTGACAGGAAGTCAACACCTGCTTCCTTGCTTTCCTTTTTTTTTTTTTCCCTCTTTTTCTGGCTTCCTGTTTTTGGGGGCTAGTCTTCTCTCTCTCTCTCTCTCATACACACACACACACACACACACATTTAATTTGAGAGGACAAAGAAATTGAGAGGGAATTGGAAGATAGATAGATAGATAGATAGATAGGTAGATAGACTGCTTCACTGCTAATGAAGCTTCCCCTCCCCCCACGCAGATGGGTGCTGTTTTCGACGGGTTAGGTTGTTTTCACCGGGCTGGCTTCACGGGCGGGTAACAGACGACCAGGGACTCATGGTTGAGCTGTAGGCAGTGTCTCTTTATTCATGCAGGACGCAGCACAATCTAAGCCGAGCTAAGCTAAACTCAAAGTACAGTACCGTAAAACTCACAATGCTGACTTTATATATACTTGCCAAGTAAGGTGGAAACAGGATGTGACATAGAGAGGGTGGAGAGAAAAGTGACTGGTGAAAATCAGAGTGTGACAAAGAGGGGGCAGATTAGGCGAGAATCCTATCACTGAACCACAAATGCCCTGGAGGGAGGGTGGAACTTGTTAACAGTGGTTATGTAAATAGAATGAAGTGGTTATGTAAATAGAATAGTGTTAAGCAGGGGGGATTTAAACCAAATGAAACAGAAGGGGTCTCATGCATACCAACAGATGGGGACTGGGGGCTCAAACCCAGATCCTTTTGCAGGACAGTGTGTGCACTTAAGCAGGTCCACTACCACCTGGTCCCTTTTTATATATTTTTATTAAAACTCATTTTTATTTGATAGGACAGAGAGAAATTGAGAGGGAAGGGGGAGAGAGGGAGAGGCACCTGCAGCCCTGCTTCACCACTCACGAAGCTGCAGGTAGGGATCAGAGGTTTGAATCTGGGTCCTTGTGCATGGTCATGTGTGTTCTCAACTGAGTCTGCCACTGCCCAGCCCCTTTGTTTTTTTTTTTTTTGCTCCAGGATTATTACTGGAGCTCAGAGCCTGCATTACAAATCTCCTGCTCCTGGCAGCCATATTTTTTTTATTGTTGTTGCTGTTATTATTGTTGTTGTTGTTGTTGGATAGGACAGAGAGAAATGGAGAGAGGAAGGGGAGACAGAGAGGAGAAGAGAAAGATAGACACCTGCAGACCTACTTCACCATTTGTGAAGCGATTCCCTTGCAGGTGGGGAGCCGGGGCCTAGAACCGGGATCTTTCCTCGGGTCTTTGTGTTTAACCCAGTGCTCCAATGCCCGGCTCCCCCACCCTTGTATTTTTTTAAAAGTATATTTACTAATAAAGAATAAGAACACCAGTATTGTGTAAGTGTCACTAGGGCCTGAGCTCAGCGCCTTATGCATGCAAGTCTTGCTTTCCACTGCTGGTGCCACCTCCCCAGCCACTCACCTGCTAGCTAGTTGTTCCTTCTCCCAAGCTGCAGGGAGCTGGCTGCCCAGCCCTGGGGGCTCTCCATTCTTTCACACCCCACACTTAGCCTCGGGACTCCCCAGTCTGATGACCAGCCCCTCACTGATCTATCTCGTCTATGGGGGGACAGGTCCAGAGCTCAGCCCTGTTGTGGGGAGCCCCCACCCCACCCCTTAAACATTTCTGGAGGTCAATGTTTTACTCCCTTCATTTCAGGGAATGCAGGGCTCCCCCAGTTTGCTCCTCCTGGTTTAACAGCAGGGAAGGAACCCCCCACCCTCACTGTCCTGGGAGGCTGGGGAGAGGCTAAGACTCCAGAGGTGTGTGCAATGGAGAGGGTGGTCCAGAGGGATGACAAGATGCTGAGGCCTGCTTCCCAAACTGAGAACCTAGAATGCTTAGTTGGTTGTTCACAGCTTGGAAAGAATGATAGCTTTTCTCCCAGGATTCCCTGGGGGGTGCTATGGGGGAGTCAGGTTGCAGGTCCAGAATAGTCCTGTTTTCTGGCCTGGCTCATGAACAGGAGGTGTCCGGGATGCGGGGTGCACTGGGCTCTGGGTATAGGATGGGCCTCCTTCCTGAGCAGAAACCTGACTCTGACATTTGGTTTTTTTTATATTTATTTTATTTATTTTTTCCCTTTTGTTGCCCTTGTTGTTTTATTGTTGTAGTTATTATTGTTGTTGTTGTTGGATAGGACAGAGAGAAATGGAGAGAGGGAGGGGAAGACAGAGAGGAGGAGAGAAAGATAGACACCTGCAGACCTGCTTCACCGCCTGTGAAACGACTCCCCTGCAGGTGGGGAGCCGGGGTTCGAACCGGGATCCTTACGCCGGTCCTTGTGCTTTGCGCCACCTGCGCTTAACCCGCTGCGCTACAGCCCGACTCCCTGACTCTGACATTTGTAAGAGTATGAGCGGCTGGGGGCTCGGGTACCATTGCTTTCAAGGTTAAAGGCTTGTCTAGCAGGAGGTTTGTCTGGCTTCTATGCTTGTGTCAGACTGACTACTGTTTCCCAGGCCTAGGATGGGGGGGTGGGGGGGTGGCTGCCTTTGGTAAAGGGTGTCTCTCTCTGATGTGAAGCTAGTGGGAGCTGTGGGGACGGTGCAGCCACTCCCTGGGCAGTGACTTTGCTCCCACCAGACAGAGAGGAAGCACTGGGCTGCCTCCCCCAGGAAGCCCTCAGAGATCAATCTGGAAAAGTCTATAGAGGGCTTGGGAGGGAGAAAGAGAAGTTTAGCCTTTTTTTCTCCTGGTCGCTTCTTCAGGGAGGAGAGGTTCCTGTGGGGTGAGGGCTCCACTTCTCCCTCTTTGCTTTGCCCAACTCTGTCCCCACATCCTGGGTGCTCCCTCCCTCCCTGCCTCCCTTCCCCCGCCCAGCAAATCAATTTCAGCAGGGAAAGGAACAAGGCTATTACAGTTAACACCACTCCGCCCAGAGTCTCTGGGTCTTCGCTATTCATCATTTCTAATTAATTAAAAAGTAATTACTTATGGATCTGACTTTCATTATTTACACCCCCTGGGCTGTGAGGAGATTACTTTCTCCTGTCCCTGGTACCCAGAGCTTCCTGGGCGCCAGAGACTGCAGCAGGGTGAATACCATCAGAGGCTGCTTGGGTCTCGGGGACAGGCACCCTCTTCTGAGAGCCCAGGAGGGGACTCAGAGGATCTGGGGCTGCCCACGAGCTTGCTTGTGCCGGAGAGCTGGACTTCTCCAGACAGGAACAAGCTTGACAGCTGGGTACTCAAAGTGTGGTTGTGGATGGCTATACCAGCACCAGCAGAACTTATTGGAAATGCAGCCGGTCCCTCACCTTACCCCTCACTTTGCCTCGCACCTGCCGAGCCAGAAGCTGGGTTGCAGTGACAACCGGGGGGGGGGGTCTGGGCAGCTGGAGGTGTGAGGTCACTGCCCTAAGCACAGGGACTAAGCTGGTGGTGACAGCTCTAGCAGGTATGCCTGGATCACCCCATCCCGATGTACACATGAGCACCCCAACATCGTACCTATGCCAGACCTGAGACTTGGGGCTCCGACCCCTGCCACCTGCACTGGGATGATGCTGTGACCAGAGCACCCCAAATTCTGATAGTTGCTCCCAGCCTCCCAGCCCAGAATCCCTAGCCCGCGCTAACTTCCTGACGTTGTTGTCAGGATTAATTGGGATAAATCACACGAAAGCACTTTGCAGACTGTAAGGGGCACTTCACATGGTGTTGTGATAAATTGCCACCTGCCTCCTCACCGCACCACCTTTCCCAGGCTGGTCCACACAGCCCTGTCCTTTCAGCGGCTTCTCCTCCCTGGTGTTTTGTTGGTCCGGAGCTCTGCTCCCTCCAGATGGGGGGTGAGATCAGGCAGATGATTCCAGGCTAATTACTTGTAGGTATGGCTGAGGGTGATGCCCTCCCACCCCATGTGATCCAGTAACACAGAAGGGCACTGAACACGCACCTCCTCCAGGCTTGTGTGTGGTGTGTGGACTCCTGGGCCTTGGTAAAGTGGGAATGTCCCCATCTCCAGAATGACTAAGAATCAGGCAGCTCAAAGACGCCTGCAGACACCAGCACAGTGATCAGGGTTGTGACTATAGCTGCTACCCCCACCCACCACCCACCACCCACCACCCATCGAGCTGGCTGAACAGGCCTGGGCTGAGGACAGCCAGACTGATTTCCAGTGTGCTCAGGGCTGTCTAAGCAGAGATGGGCTCCTTGGGGACATGACCCCAAGGATCTCCCTAGGTTGGGGCCCCATCTAGATCTGGGGAAGTCTAGAGTGATGTGACTTTCTCTAGAGAAGAAACAGCACAGAAGATTCCTTGGCAGTAAAGCTGGGCATTCAAGGTGGCTAGCAGATGTCTGTCTCACTGCCTTGCTGACACCTGCTTCCCCAGAGTTCTTTGCCTTAGTGCAATACGCCACACTCAACTCGCAGTTTAAAAAAGCAATTGAAGTTAATTTGGGCTGGTGAAATAGCTCACGGGATAGCTTGCTGCTTTGCCACGTGGGTGACTCTGGTTTGAGCCCAGTTCCTACTGCATCAAAGGAAACTTCAGTACTGTGGTCTCTTTCACTCTCTTTCACTTTCCCTCTGCCTCTTGTGTCTATCTAAGAAATACTAGTCTAGGGAGTCAGGCAGTAGCACAGAGGGTTAAGTGTAGGTGGTGCAAAGCAAGGACCAGCGTAAGGATCCCGGTTCGAGTCCCCGGCTCCCCACCTGCAGGGGAGTCGCTTCACAGGCGGTAAAGCAGGTCTGCAGGTGTCTATCTCTCTCTCCCCCTCTCTGTTTTCCCCTCCTCTCTTCATTTCTCTCTGTCTTATCTAACAATGACGATATCAATAACAACAAACAATAATAACTACAACAACAATAAAAAGGCAACAAGGGCAACAAAAGGGAAAATAAATAAATAAAATACAAAAAAAGAAATACTAATCTAATTAAAAGCATTTGTGAGGGGGAGAGAAGAAAGGGAAAGAGAAAAAGGAGGCTAGACTCTCAAGCCTACCATGCTGGGACTCAAAACCAGGGCATCACACATTAAGGGGTCTGTTCTACTGTGGACACCCCTCCCTGGTCCTGACTACAAGTCTCAGAAAGGAAGATGCAAGCAGAACCACTGCAGGACCTCTGGCCCTTTTCTCACTACTCCTTCAAACTTCTACAAAAATTTATAGCCACCAATGACCAGGGCTGGCTGCCGGCTCCCCACTTCTGTAGACAGAGTCCCCCTGCCTTCCCCACACCTCCCGATACCTCCGTGTCCTTCTCCAAGGAGACAGGATAATGCATCAGAATATTCATGGATGAGCTGTTTTTGTTGCGGAAGAATTGGACTGCCTGCCCTGATTTGGCTGTGTTTTCTGTATTACCCCCCTGCCATCCCCCCCGCCCCAGTCCATACTGAGTCTGCTTGCTTATCCTGGGGTCTCTGCAAGGCTGAAGGCAGAAGACATGAAGACAATTCCTTCTCTCCACATCCCAGGAGAAACTCACTCAAGAGATGGTGTTGGAGGCCCAGACTGGAAGAGAGAGGCTGACTCTCTGGTGAGGTTAGAGGCAGATGTAGGGAAAGGAGAGAGACTCTCCAAGAGCAGGAATTTGGAGGGAGGGGAGTGGATTCCTTGAGTTCCTCTTCCTTGAGGCACCCTGGGGTGGGAGCTGCGGGGAATGGGAACCTGACATCAGGGATACCCCGCAGCAGAGCCCAAGACCGAGCTTAGCTTAGCTCACATGCAAAGGCAGCTGTGGGCTTCAGAAGACCAGCACAGGCTGAGCAGAAGGGCGCATGCTCCCATCATGTGACCCTGAGCAGACAGAAATCAGGGTGTCAGACCAAGTGAACAGGGCTGAACTTTTATTTATTTATTAAAGTATTTTACTTATTTATTTATTAGAGAGAGAGAGAGAGAGAGACATGAGAACACTGCTCTGCTCTGGCTTATGTGGTTCTAGGAACTGAATTTGGGACTGCAGAGTCCCAGGGGTGAAAACCTTTTGCATATCCAATATGCGCCCTTGCCTTATAATTTATTTAATTTATTTTTAATCATTTATTTATTTATTATTGGATAGAGACACAGAGAAATTGAGAGGGGAGGGAGAAGAGAGAGGGAAACAGACAGAGAGACACCTGCAGCCCTCCTTCATCACTCATGAAGCTTTCCCCCTGCAGGTGGGGACCAGGGGCTTGAAATCAGGTCCTTGCTCACTGTAATGTGTGCACTTAACTAGGTGCACCACCACATTTATTTTTAAGGAATATTTATTTTAAAGATTTCTTTGTTTATGGTAGAAAGAGAAGAGAGAGCATCAGAGAGCTCTGGCAAGGCAATGCCAGGGATTGATGTTGGGACCTCATAGTTGTAAGGTCGTAGCCCTAGCCTCTGGGCCACCCTCTGGGTCATGAAGAAATATTTATTAAGAACATTTACACCTCTGTGCCCATGAAAGTGACTCAGCAAAGCTGAATGACTCACCATATGGTCTTAGATGTCCTCTTTAAATGGCTCAGCTGGAGCAGAGGATATTGGGAAGGAGAAGGCCAGTGAGGAAGGCTACCTTGGAAGACAAGATAAATTGCATTTTGCTTTTGTAGGAAATGTTAATGTCTCATCTCTATTCTACTCTCAGTGCTCTGCCCATGTCATTAACCTTTTTTTTTTTTTTTTTTTTTTTTTTTTTTGCCAAAAACCTATTTTGGGGACAGCACATTTTGTCTCCTTTACAGTCCTACCTCTGGAACTTTTTAAAAACATTTATTTATTTATTTATTTATTATTATCTTTATTTATTGGATAGAGACAGCCAGAAATCAAGAGGGAGGGGGTGTGATAGAGAGGGAGAGAGACAGAGAGACACCTGCAGCCCTGCTTCACCACTTGTAAAGCTTTCCCCCTGCAGGTGGGGACCAGGGGCTTGAACCCAGGTCCTTGCACATTGTAATAATGCGCTCAACCAGGTGTGCCACCACCTGACCCTGGAACTTTTTTTTTTTTTTAGAAGTTCTATAGGGCCAATGAAACAGCTCACTTGAATAGTGCACTGCTTGCCACATGTACAACCCAGCTTGAGCCCAGCACCCATTCTACTGAAGGTGGCTTTGGCACTGGTTAAGTGCACATGTTACAGTGCACAAGGACCTGGGTTCAAGCCCCTGGTCCTCACCTGCAGGGGGACAGCTTCATGAGCAGAGATGCAGGTATCTCTCTCCCTCTCTCCCACTCCCTTCTCAATTTCTCTCCAATAATAAATAAATGAAAATTACAAAAGAATCATGATCCAGAAGTTGACTGGTTTCATTGTTTCATAGGAACAGATTCTTCGTCCTGAGAAGAGGACTGAGTAGCTTGCTGTGCCCACAGGAGTTCAGACTCCGAGCTGAACTGGATCTTATTTAAGCCACACACTGCTTGTTGCACCTGGAGTGGGGCACAGCAAGGGGGTCTCCTGCGCAGGCCCGGAAGGAAGAGAAGAGCCTGCCTCTCTACAGGGGTGGTTTGACTCACCCAGCTCCCTGGCTTCCTGAATCTGTTCCCACTTGGCCCACCAGTGGACAAAGTGAAGGGAAGTGACTGAAGCAGTGGCTGCTGAGTTCCTTGGAGCTGCCCTTTTTGGAAGAGCTATTCCCATGAGGTTCCCTACGTCCACATGGAGTGTGTATATGGGGCGGGAGGGGCCTGTCCACCAAATACCCCCATGACCCGACCAGTGAACGTGGGCTGGGGAGACAGGCCTAAGGGTCAGGACCATGCCAGACACTTCCCAGAAGCTGGTCAACTATATGGGGCCTGGAATTTGATGCCCACACGAGTGACACCAAAGTCCTCACTTCACTTACAGCAGGAACCCCCATGCCCCTGTCTGTTACAGTCTCTCCGCTCCAAAGGATGCTAGAAAATTCCACTAAGTTCTTCCATCTTTCCAGATTGGCTCATCTTAGCAGGTTGAGGTTGACCTCTGCCCCTTTACCCCTTTAGTGACTTTAAACATCTTATCATAGCTTCCCCAGGCTGCTGCCCACTGTTGCCCCCTGCAGTCTGTCTAAAGCATTACATAAGCTCGCAGGCATGTGTGTGTGTGTGTGTGTGTGTGTGTGTGTGTGTGTGTGTGTGTGTCTGTGTGTCCATGCGCGCACGCGTGTGTGATGTACTGATACCACCAAATCTTTTCTTACAGTTCAGGAATTTTGTGAGTGTGGTAGCTTTATTTGTCTATTACTGTTATGTTGTTGTGCTGGGGGCATCATGAATGTGTAATTACACTCTCCTGGGCCAACCTTTTAAGCAATTCTTTTAATTTCAGGTTAATGAGAGAGCAGAGATACCACAGCACTACTCCACTGCTCAAGCAGCTTCCCTTCAGTACTGTGCACGGGGCTTTAATGTGCTTTTGGGACTCAACGTCAGGTCTTTGCACATTTATTCATTCTGCCAGGTGAGTTATCCACTTGCCCTTTTAAAAAGGACTTATTGGGACCAGGTGGTGGCACACATGAC